>NC_056745.1:177718185-177833185 GCF_019279795.1 Protopterus annectens | reverse complement strand
TCCACTCGTCAAGATTTCTCTTGAAGAGGATCATTGAGGGACTCTGCCTAACATGGATTGGGATTTTGCTCCAGAGTGAGGGGAGCCTCTGGGATATGAATCTGTCCCTCCAGCATGTCCTATTTATTTCTGTGCTGAGGTTTAAGTCCCTGGAGCATGTAGCTCTAAGGGATTTGGATTTCCTGAAGTGGAGCATGTCCATTAATTCTGGGTTGGACATGGCTTTATATGTCAGGCACAGATCGCCTCTGAGAAGGCGGTAAACAACTGAGTAGAGCTGGAGTTTCTTTAGCCTAACTGTGTAGGACATCTGTTTGAGTCCCTTGATCCTCTTGGTGAGGTACTTTTGGGGTCTTTCCAGTTGCTGCAGGTGTCGGGTAAGGTACATCCCAAACGGGGCATTGTATTCAATTATGGGTCTGATGAGTGATGAGTAGAGGGGCACAATGACCTCTCTTGATCTAGATGTGAACCCTTTTGTGATAGGGTGGGCTATATAGAAGGTCTTTCTAACCACTTTGGCAACGTGATTGTCAAAGAAGAGATTGCTATCTACTTGGGTCCCCAAATCCCTAATTACTTCTTCCATACTTAATGGATTACCACCTATGTGGTAATTTGTGGGCACTTTGTTTTTCCCAAAGGGGATGACTATGCACTTTTGGCATTTAGCTTTAGGCCATGGCTCTGGCACCAGTTATCCATCTCTGTGAGACCCTTTTGGAGGATGCTTGTGTCAGTCGGCGAGTCGATTATGGCACCCAGTTTGCAGTCATCTGCGAACTTGGTCAGCCATAGTCCTCCCATGTTAGCCTGTACCTCAGAGAAATATATACCGAACAAGAGAGGTCCCAGGACTGAGCCTTGTGGGACACCACTTGTAACTGGCTTAGAGTCTGACATGGCACCTGCAATTCTGACCATGTGGGTTCTATCCCTGAGCCAGTTTGCAACCCATCTTGTGACATAGGGGTTGATATTTAAGCTGGTGAGCTTATTTATGATGCCCGAGTGGGGTATTGTGTCGAAGGCTTTTACAAGGTCCAGGTAGGCTGTGTGGACTATCTTCCCTTCATCTAGGGCCTTGGTGACTGTTTCAAAGAAGTCGACCAGGTTCAAGAGGCAATATCTGCCCTTAACAAAGCCGAATTGGGTAGGATCCAGTGTTTGGAGGTTCCCAATTTCTTTGTTTATGAGTTTCATGATGATACGCTCCAGAGCTTTGCAGACCAGACTAGTCAGGCTTATAGGGTGATAGTTTCTGGGGTCCGTTGTGGCACCACCTTTGTGGAGTAGGACCACTGTTGCTGTACGCCCTTCCTTGGGTACATATCCTGTAGTAAGGCTGAGATTGAACAGTGACTTTATGTGAGGGTTCAGTTCTTCTTGGAGTTCATGTAAGATGCAGCCCGGGACACTGTCCGGTCCCATTGATGTTATGTTTTTTGCTTTGGAGAGGGCAGCTTTCACCTGTGCATCTGCTGATGTCAGGGAGGCTACACTCTGTTGGGATAGACATTTGCTCTTTTGGGGGGGAAGGGGGGGAGAAGTTTGCACTGAACCTTTCTGCCAGAATGTTGGCAATGTTAGTGGGTTCAGTGTATTTTTTGTCATTTTGAACTAACTCAGAGCATATCTGGGAGTTGCCACCCAGGTTCCTGACATAACTAAAGAAGGCCTTGTGATTATCTTTAGCATCTTGTGCAATTTTTCTTTCGAAGCTGGCCTTAGATGATTTTATGAGAGATTGTAGTTTCTTGCTAGTACTGATCAGAGATGACTTTCCTTTTTGGGATTTTGCTCTATCATGTAGTAGCTTCCTCCTTCTGTTGTATAGCTTATTTATGGCTGGGGTCCACCAGACAGGTCTCCTGCTTTTGGAGGAATGAGTCTTGGTTTTATTTTGGATAGCACAATCCATGCATTCCTGTAGGTGTCCATAGAAAGTGTTTGTAAAGGATTCTGCGGTTTGGGCCGTATTTTCCACTGGCCCGGGGGCTTTGAAGAATTCCACCTCAGTTTTGAGAAGTGTGAAGTTTGCTTTTGAGAAGTTCTTCACCGTGGTTTCCTTGGCTGGGGGTGGGGATGGGATATGGATGTCCAGTGAGATTAATTTATGGTCAGATCTTACCAATGAGGGGTATACCTCTGGTATGGAACATAGAGTCCTCATGTTGGTGATGATCAGGTCCAATATGTTTTCCCCCTTGTGGGAGTGGTGACCAGTTGTTCCATAGCATTTGAGTTTAAAAAATTCTAGGAACCGTTGGGCGACGGTGTTGGGGCTTGAGTAGTGCTCCCAGTCTATGTTTGGGTAGTTGAAGTCACCCAATATAATGGTGTTTGGAGAGACCTTCATATTCTCCAGTGTTCTCAGGAAAGCCGAGTGGGGTTCCTGAGTTTGGGAGGGTGGTCTGTAGCAGGCTACAAACTGAAAGGCAGTTTTGCCCACTGTTAGTTGCATATGGATGGTCTCCGATGCTTCAGGCAGTGCCACTAACCTGGAGGTGTGGGTATCTTTGATGAATATGGATACTCCCCCTCCTTTTGTGGTTCGGTCTGAGTTTTGGGGCCGAAAAGCATGGTATGAGGTATAACCTGGTAGTGCTGGGGTGCTCTTGGGAGCCTTGAACCAGGTTTCTGTTACTGCACAGATATCGATATTCTCCATACTGAGGAGAGCCTCGAGTGCATGCATCTTGAGGTTTAGACTTCTGGCGTTGAGCAGCATTACCCTTAGTTTCTTTTTCTTTGTGTTGTCTATGGAGGTGGGTTTGTCTTTTGAGCCTTGCCTAAAAAAGGCAGTATGGGGGTGGCAAGAGCCTTAGCCAGTATTCGAAAGCCCAGGGGTGACAGGTGCAAGCCATCCCTAGCAAAGCAACGTGGCTTGTCGAGCATGTCATCCCAGGCTGACAGACACTGGATCCCCTTTGAATGACACCAATACTTTAGCCAATTGTTAAAATTTATCATTTTGTCTTTATACTGTGGCATCATTCTTGGTGAGGGTAAGATGCTACTCAATGTCAGGGTCATACTGGCCTGGCCTACATGATCAGAGAGCTCCTCTATGTCTCTTTTCATGTAGTCCAGGGAGGTACATCTCAGGTCATTCACACCAGCATGGACAATGACGGAGTCATATTTGTACTTGCTTTGGAGTGACCTGAGTACTTGTGTTATGTGGCGGATCTTGGCACCCGACAGGCAGCTTACAGTGACCTTCTCCTTGTTCAGCCTGGTGAGTGGGACGTCAGTGTGTCTGACAAGAGTCACCTATTACAAGTGTATTAGGTGTGCTGTTTAGCCTTAAGGGCTGTGGCTGTGTGGCACACTGACTTTGTGAACTATGTGATACCTGGGTATTGTTGTGGGGTAGCGGTTGCTTGGATGTCTGCTTTGGAGGTCTCTGCTGCTTGGGCAGATTTTTATTTAGAGCCTCTGAGTATGTTTTTGTGTGTTTATGTGTTTGGTTTTCTGTTGCGATAGGTCTATGTGAGACTGGATTTGTGGTGTGTGTGGTTACCTTCTCCTCCTGATTGACTGCGCCAGTATTGGGTTGAGAGAGCTCAGCCTCCAGTTTGGCTATATAGTTGCATCTCTCACATATATTTGAGCTTGTTGGGAGGAGAAGAGGTTGGTCTGTGAACATAAGGCAGTTGTAACATTACCTCAAGATTCCCAGATTCACCAGCTGGACTGGAGAGTAAACCCAAAACTGACTTTTGGACATGCCAGAATAGTATAAGGAACTACTTCTTGACTGATCAAAAAGGACCAATAGGGAGCCAAGTACTTAAAGGGAGTATAAGAGGGTGAAGTGCTTTAGTTTATTAGTGCTTACTTATAAGATTACTTATACGAGCAACTGCAGGGCTTTAGAATGAAAATAGAGTGCTTACTTTGAGATTTAGAACAGTTCTAAGGGAAAAAGTGAAGAGCAGACTTTGTGGAGCCGGGAATAGTTTAAACCCGTTTAAGCAGAGCTGCCTGATGCTGCGCTATGCGCAAAATCACACAAATGCGGGTTCTAAAGCAGGGAAACTGAAAGATATAGGAATATACCCAGAGCGGCCAATAAGCTACTAGATTCAGGGCTGAGACCACTCCTCCAGGGACAGATAGGCTCAAAGCTCCCCACACTCACTGGTGAACAGAGAAGCTTCCTCCTATCCAAGTAAGGATATGGGCAACACAGGAAACTATACCACAGTCCGGAATTCAGCAAAACCTGAAATCTGGACTAATCTAGTTCAGCAAAGGCGGGAAAAGAGAATTTTTTTTTTGTTTTTTCTGCACTTATATTTTCTGCACTTATTACGATTTGAGTGAGTATATATTGTGTGTCTTGGATTCAGTAAATATTGTGTCTCTGAATCTCTGCAGTTAGTTCCCCACCTCCCCCTCCCTGTTTCTTGCTGTGGTGTTAATCTTGGTGGCTTTGGAATTGCCCGCCCCTGCTGTAAATCTCTTTTTGCACACTCCTCCTGGACCCATCTCATTCGCTCACTCAACTGAGTACAGTGAGATCATCATGATTTCAATGTTTTTTACCTTTCTGCTTTTTTGTCTATTTATTTGTAAAAAGTTTGGTATTTCGGTAATTTGAAAATTGAATGTAAATCCAGATATTAAAGTAATATTACCTCAGATGAAATGATGAAATCTTAACATGATTTTCTCTTGATAGAGTTTGGCACAGTTATAAAATCTGAATAATGCCACAAAATGTTACTGGTAAACAAAGAATACAGTATGAGATTTTAATAGTATACTTCCTAGCACTCAGTGAAATATACAAAACAGTACTTCCGTAATTATATTTACTTACTGCAAAAGCATTTGTAGTATTGTTTTATTTTGTATTTTCTTTACCATTTCTTTGCTGGGAGTTAAATGCATGTTGACATCATTAAGCTTTCTGTCTAAAGGTCTCCACAATGGTTCAAACCATCTTGCTGACTTTATTAATGTGCATAAATTATTTCACAAGTATCAACTGACTGTTTACTGATGCATATATTACATTAAAAGATAGTTAATATATTTCTTCTAGTAATATCAAATTTATAGCCTTTATCATTGACTTTATTCATTCTATTGAGTGAATATAAGTAAGATGATTATTTCACTTCATTTTACGACTGCAATTATCATTTTGTGCACTGTTTGCACAGCGATGTAGGAATGCACATGTTCCTGTATTGACTGCAATTATCATTTTGTGCACTGTTTGCACAGCGATGTAGGAATGCACATGTTCCTGCATTGACTGCAATTATCATTTTGTGCACTGTTTGCACAGCAATGTAGGAATGCACATGTTCCTGCATTGACTGCAATTATCATTTTGTGCACTGTTTGCACAGCGATGTAGGAATGCACATGTTCCTGCATTGACTGCAATTATCATTTTGTGCACTGTTTGCACAGCGATGTAGGAATGCACATGTTCCTGCATTGACTGCAATTATCATTTTGTGCACTGTTTGCACAGCAATGTAGGAATACACATGTTCCTGCATTGACTGCAATTATCATTTTTTGCACTGTTTGCACAGCAATGTAGGAATGCACATGTTCCTGCATTGACTGCAATTATCATTTTGTGCACTGTTTGCACAGCGATGTAGGAATGCACATGTTCCTGCATTGACTGCAATTATCATTTTGTGCACTGTTTGCACAGCGATGTAGGAATGCACATGTTCCTGCATTGACTGCAATTATCATTTGTGCACTGTTTGCACAGCGATGTAGGAATGCACATGTTCCTGCATTGACTGCAATTATCATTTTGTGCACTGTTTGCACAGCGATGTAGGAATGCACATATTCCTGCATTGACTGCAATTATCATTTTGTGCACTGTTTGCACAGTGATGTAGGAATGCACATGTTCCTGCATTGACTGCAATTATCATTTTGTGCACTGTTTGCACAGCGATGTAGGAATGCACATGTTCCAGCATTGACTGCAATTATCATTTTGTGCACTGTTTGCACAGTGATGTAGGAATGCACATGTTCCTGCATTGATTGCAATTATCATTTTGTGCACTGTTTGCACAGCGATGTAGGAATGCACATGTTCCTGCATTCACTGCAATTATCATTTTGTGCACTGTTTGCACAGCGATGTAGGAATGCACATGTTCCTGCATTGACTGCAATTATTATCATTTTGTGCGCTTGTTTTGCACAGCGTGGAAATGCACATGTTCCTGCATTGACTGCAATTATCATTTTGTGCACTGTTTGCACAGCGATGTAGGAATGCACATGTTCCTGCATTGACTGCAATTATCATTTTGTGCACTGTTTGCACAGCGATGGTAGGACATGTTCCTGCATTGACTGCAATTATCATTTTGTGCACTGTTTACACAGCGATGTAGGAATGCACATGTTCCTGCATTGACTGCAATTATCACCTGCATTGACTGCAATTATCATTTTGTGCACTGTTTGCACAGCAATGTAGGAATGCACATGTTCCAGCATTGACTGCAATTATCATTTTGTGCACTGTTTGCACAGCGATGTAGGAAATGCATGTTCCTGCATTGACTGCAATTATCAACTGCAATTATCATTTTGTGCACTGTTTGCACAGCGATGTAGGACATGTTTTGTGCACTGTTTGCACAGCGATGTAGGAATGCATCATTGACTGCAATTATCATTTTGTGCACTGTTTGCGGAATGGACATGTTCCTGCATTGACTGGAATTATCATTTTGTGCACTGTTTGCACAGAATGCACATGTTCCTGCATTGACTGCAATTATCATTTTGTGCACTGTTTGCACAGCGATGTAGGAATGCACATGTTCCTGCATTGACTGCAATTATCATTTTGTGCACTGTTTGCCTGTTTGCACAGCGATGTAGGAATGCACATGTTCCCCATTGACTGGAATTAATATTTGTTCGTGCATTGACTGCAATTATCATTTTGTGCACTGTTTGCACAGCGATGTAGGAATGCACATGTTCCTGCATTGACTGCAATTATCATTTTGTGCACTGTTTGCACAGCGATGTAGGAATGCACATGCTCCTGCATTGACTGCAATTATCATTTTGTGCACTGTTTGCACAGTGATGTAGGAATGCACATGTTCCTGCATTGACTGCAATTATCATTTTGTGCACTGTTTGCACAGCGATGTAGGAATGCACATGCTCCTGCATTGCACTTCATTTCCATTTAATAATGAAAAATTACTGGAGGAAAATGATCACATGGAAGCAGCCCACAACATTATATTCTTGATTATCTGACAAATGCTAGTGTGCAAATGCAATTGTGAAAATGACAATCACGGGAAAAGCAACATAGAGCATCGGATCTTGAATCTTTGACAAACACTATTTTGTGACATCTGTCTTTAAAAAGCAATAAATAAGAGCAAATACGTGACTGTAAATATCATTTAGCCTTGCTTTTCTAGTTCAGTTTTTTAATAATGAAAATCTTTGCTGAGAAAAAAATAGTGACGATGAAGCAACACAAATATTGAAGTCTAGATCCTTTGACAAAGTGCTGCTGTCTCATTCCAGACAGTGAGAAGTAACAGAGTAGGCAGTACTGTGGGTTACGAGTTTGTATTAATTGTATCAATCAAATGTAGTTGTAAAACAGTGATTACAGTGAAGAAACATACAGCATAGTGCTCTTGATTCTTTTACAAGCACAGCTGCCTGATACCCAATAGTGAGTATTTATAGCCAAATACAGAGAAGAGACATTGTTCACTTTATTTCATGATTACAAATAGTGTTTGGTGCAGTATGTGCAGTGGTGCAATGAAAATATTTTGTGTTTGCATGTGGATACAGGAACTTACATATTCTTGGTTTGCAGTTTATGTTTTTTATGCCAAAAACATGTTTACTGCAGAATAAAGATGACCAAGTGGAAGCTAAATACAACAGCATAGTTATGATTCATTGACAAGCTGTATTCTCTAATATCCAATAATGATGCAAAATAGGCAAATATTTGTCAGATAAATATTTATTTTCCATGACTGCAAATCTACTATAAATGATGCATTGCCTATAATAAGCTTGGGAAGTCTCACTGCCTGATTTTTAATGATATTGTCATTTGTATAATTTGGATGATAAATATCTAAATGTAAGTAAAAAATGCTGGAACTCTGTCCCAACAAAGACAATAGAATGTTCCTTAGGACAGTAGATCAGACGAAAAATGATTTTCTGAACAGAGGTTATGATGGCACTAAAACTGAAGGCGTATTTATTCAGCTAGTAAACTTAAGGGAAGTCCACTACTGTCCCATTTTGTATGCAAATGTTAATGACATTTGTACATTCAATGAAAATTAGGGCATGGTTACATTTATGGTTACCATATATTTTATTTTAAATGAGACAAAAATCATGCAAACATTACTGTGATTAAATGCAGTGCAGATGGTAGCAAAATTAAAAACACATCTGGTATTTTAAAAAGGTAACTTGGATCAGATCAAGGTGATAGGTGAACAAAAGTTTGCAAACAGGAATAATGTAGTACAGTGAATGCTGTAATTATGCTTGAAAAATGTAAAAATGACAATCTTTTTAAGTACCTTTTCAGTGTCAGAATGGTGCTTAACAAGAGTTTATTAAATATCTGTAAGTACCAAGATTGGTCTCACTGTAGGGATTAATAGCAGATAATGGAGAATGTACAACAACCTTGAAAGTTGTTAGGTACTTCAGTCTGTCACACTTATAAACAAAAACTCTGTCCAACAGCTTTTAAAGTCATCCTTTCTTCAAAAGGACACTTTGTTCTGCCTATCTGTCTGACATTAAGTGCAATGATGCATTATAGTGCTCTGTGGGAAATCATACAACCAAACTAATTACTCCACTGATAAAACACCCCTATGAGCTGATCCAGTTTGTTAGTGATCTGGGAACATATGTAGACAGTAATATGGCCTTTGATCAATATGTAGCCCAAAACAGTAAGTAAATCATTCTATGTCAGTCAACTCATAGGAAATCACATGGCATCCAAGCCCAAAGGAGTTATAGCATCACTCTACCCAGCCCTTATTAGAACCATCATTGAGTACAATGGCCCCTCTGGCATGTATGTAACCAGGAACATGCAACAGCTGCAACATCCTCAAAGCTTCCCTCACCACAGGAATCTAGGGTATGAATGCCCTGTCCTACACAGATTGCCTTAAGGCCCTATCTCTGTAGTCAGTCTCCTAAAGGTTACTGAGAGACGATCTATGCCTAGCATACAAGGCATCCTCAGATCCAGCTCTGATGGTTCTCTTGCACATCCACAAAACAAACAGCACCAAAAATACCAGATCTAATGACCTGAACTTCGCCTGCAATATAAACTGAACACTGTGGACAGACAGATATTTGTTTCAAAGGATACCCACACTGTGAAATAACATCCCCATCTATGTGAAGAAGAGTTCATTCCCTGACTCTATTCAAAAGAAACCTTGATTACTGGATAGGAAATCACAAACTCACCTCTGGTCTGGCCCTCATGCCTCTGATGGACAGAGGTTGACAGTAAGTAAATTAATCCTCAACTAACCCCCCCCCCACATAACCCTTAGGTACCTCTTTACTAACATATCTTACCATATACGCTTCCCAACTCGGGGACAAACTGGGTTGGGTTGCATGGCTAAACTTGTAAAGACCATGGTGGTCATTAGCCCAGTCTAAAACTGTGAACCTATGAAGCTATGAAGTTTACCAGCTTTCAAAAGCTTTGAAAGCTAGTAAAAAACTTTGCATTCTTAACTTTTTTCTGTAAATGGTAGTACATGGAGCAGATAACAATTGATGCAGTATAAAGACTTATAGGCAACTATTAGGTTATCAGCTTGCAGACCATTACAAGCCTAACCAGTAACCAGAGGCTAGATCTTACCAATCATGACTCTTTATTTTGTGCCCTCAATATGGATGCCAAGATACACCTCAAATGTAAACTGCTTGCCATCCATACCTCAAACATAATAAGCTGGTTATGATCACAGACCCAGTCATAATCCTCTTGTTAGTTATAAGCATTTATTGGAAAACATGACTAGAGATTGAGGAGTTCAGGACTGAGGGAAAAAAGTACTTTTAAATGTGGTCCTTGAAAATAATTTAAATATATTTATGTACGTCCATCTATTCATTTTTGTGATTTCAGCAGTTCACGTAGTACTGAAAAACAGATAATTGTAATCACACTAGTATGGTGCATATTGCTCTCTACTTATGTTGTGGTAGTTTCAGTTTTTGTAATACAACTGAAAAACTGTCAACACATTTAGAAGAATGTATATGCAATTCTTTCTAAGGATACACATAATGCTTGACACAAACATTCAAAAACACGCAATGATTTTAGCATTTTTTTATTGATTCACATAAATCTAGTCGAATGGTAGTAGATTACAACAGCCTATCTGAAAAAAAAAATGGAACGTGCAAGTTGTATTAAATGCAAGACAGCTACAAGGGCTTAATGACAACATTAGCATTAAAGGTCTTTTAAGACCATGAAGTATATTAAACAATGGAAAATTTTTTAGAGAGAATTGTAATTGGTTCACTGTTATCATGTAATATTAAATGTTTTTGTAGTTAATCAGTGCATGTTAAAGTTTTTATTCTGATGAAGTATATAATCGAAAGGGCTAAATCAAAATAAAACATTCTACTTGGTGAATTCTATTCTATGTGGGTTGTGTGTGTGTTTTGGGGGGGTACATTGGCAACTTTACCAAATGGTGAGTTATTGCACTTGAACTGAAAATCAGTTGCATAGAAAGCAATACTGTGAAGGTACTGTCTGCTTACTTTCAAGACGTAATGACTCTGGAACTAATTATACCAGTTTTAGCAGTGCAGGATGTGAAGCTTCTTACATGGTGCAGGTGTGAAGTGTTTTCCCATGTAACAAGACATTGAGACTTAACATCTGTTCCAGTTCCCTTTTGAACACTTTTTTCTGTCTATATTAGATTCATGCAAACTACACGTGTCCAGTCACACTTGAGTCCCTGAATGAAATCGGCAATTGGCCAGGGTAGTTTATACAGCCTTAGTTCATTAAACATAACAGATCGATCATTAAGAGGAGGCAAACAGCAGGCATTTACTGTCTACTACTTTCAACAACAGTGAGATACATTCTACTATCGTCTTTTAGGAGCACTCAAAAGTGCCACATAATAAATCTGCTGCTATGCATACAACAACTGTCCAATCTCTGCTCAGCTATTTCCTTCATAGCTCAGTGTATGATCTTTTACCAGTCTCTGCGCATGTCAACATTACGTGGAAGGACATTGTGAACAGTCATCATCTTTTAGGAGCACTCAAAAGTTCCACATAATAAATCTGCTGCTATGCATACAACTGTCCAATCTCTGCTCTGCTATTTCCTTCATAGCTCAGTGTATGATCTTTTACCAGTCTCTGCGCATGTCAACATTACGTGGAAGGACATTGTGAACATGTCATCAGTCAGATTAAATAAACAGTCCTGCTAGTATTATCTAGCCATCTAAACCTTATTCTGTTCAGGCTTCAAAATGAATTTAATCTAGAAAACATGTCAAATGAGACCTACCCAGCACCAAATTCATGCAAAATAAAAACTGTTCCTTACAAGGAACAGAAGGAGAAGACTTACTGATCAGTGTTTCTTGAAAATAAAATCATTTGCTGCAAATTAGACAAGACCTCTTCCTTGCTAAATATATGAGGGTTCGCCTACATTACTGCTTGTCTCTCACATCTCATGCCAGCCAAGTGATGTGTAGAACTAGTAAGGAGCTAAGTGTATCACATGGCATAAAGGACTGTTTATTGTCACAGTGTGTAAAAAACTTGTTTCCAGTCCTGATTAATGTAGTATAATTCATCTTTCCGTACACAAAACCATCATTTCATTTTGGTCTTAATATATGACAGTACATCAATGGCCCAAATGAAATTAGGTATTATTGTGCCTTCCTAGCTATAGTACAGTGGCTTGGGCTTTACCTTGAGCTCCTGGATTAGGAGCTAAATGCCATTCACAACCCAAACAAACTACCTTAAAAATGCTGTAATTACATATGAACTTAAACATATAATAACACCTCTGACATTGACCTTATAACGTACAGAAAGGTAAAATAGAAGGATTCCAGTGTTGCATTTCCTTCTTAAATGTCAAAAAGGGCATTGTTTACTCTGCATTCAAAAGCAGTATTAGCAGCTTGTTTTATGGAATTGTGAATGCCCAGGTATGACTCAAATAAAAACTGACAAGCCCAGTTCCAATACAATTAATTTAGGAATATATTGATTCAATAAGTGTTACTGAGTTAAGCATAAACTGTTATTTCTCGACTTTATACATATTGTAAATATTTCTACTGTTTTTGTTTCTCGGTACTTCTCTTTAGACACTGAAACAGTTAATTTATGTTAGGAACAGAGCATCCTCTTGCTGATATCATGCCATGTTTTTGATATAGTTATATTGCTATTCTCTGTGATCCACTGTGATTACTGCAGCTTGTCTGCTGCTACCATAAACTTTTTTTTTGCTGGTTGTCATATGTATTTTCCCTGGTTGTGCCATATTCCAGGTTTCCCTAGTAAAGAGTCATGTGACATAACTAATAACAACTGCAATGATTAAATATATATATTAGTTCTCAGAGGTAAATAACTGGTGTTACACCAGACCAGCTGAAATGTTTGAAGATTTTTATTTCTCAGTTTTAGCCTGTCATCATACTTTATATGTACAAATGCATGCCAGAAATTATGCAGGCAGCATTATACTCTTTAATGAATTTCCTACATATCAAAATTCAAGAGGTGATAAGAATTTTGACTATCAGACTACATTCAGTTAATTCTGCAATTAAAAAAAGGAAAGGCCTTTCTCATTTTATATATGTCATTATATAAAACCTCTACAAAGTAAAAACAATATATGATGCATTTTTCTACCTGGTTTATCTTAAAGAAAATTAAACAATATTTTTGGAACAATTATATGAAATGCAAGCAAAACCATATCCATATTTTGCTTGTCATTGCCTATCTGCCATTGCCTATCTGAGATATGCAGATGACACAAATCTGTCTGGTAAGAAAGTCTTGTACGGGTTTTAAAAATGCATTTATAATTTCAGAAATGTAAGCTGATAATCTACAATAATGTATTTCATTACTGTGGCTTTGTTTTGAAGTTTTGCTAGAATGATTGTTTAATAATGTGCTATCTAATATTGTGGTGAATGACTTTACATAGTTTACTTCAAATATTATGTATCTGAATATGCTAATAAATCATATAAAATAGAAAGTCCAACTAAAAGGGCTCCTAAGATTCTATACTCTACTATTGCCTACATAAAGCCCTGAATTTTGGGAATGGTTTCGCTTGATTACTTTCTGACAAGGCTAAATTAATATTTATAATTGTGATTAGCATGATGTTTTACCATAATTAGCTTTCTCCTCTGCAGCAAATATTCTAACAAGAGCACGTTTACAGGGTCATGGCATATTAAAGCATTATGCTTTGGAAATCTGATTTTCTTTGATAGATTCCTTTCTAGGAAAACTGTGCAGGGAAGCACCTTCATGCTATGGTGCAGCTGAAGGTTTCATAGCAAATCTAAGACAGGATGCCAAACAATGCCTGTTAATGCTTCATATATTACTATAGTTTGTTCATATATTCTGACTGCAGTTGCATTAACTATTACACTTTTCTTCATTGTTAGCTGCTCAACATCCCATCACTGTTAACTAGTTAGGTAATTTAAACTGTGGTTTATGCTACTTGCAGAATGCATCCTGTACTGTGACATAGATTTTTCACATATGCTGCAAGACCTTTATTTGAAAATCAATAAAATGACAGAAAGATTACAACACATTCCTTTTTTATAAATGATTGTTATGGGAAACTAGGTCAAAGATGCATAAAACCTGCAATGTGATTTATTTTCAGTGAAGATAGAGTAAAGATTTGAAATGTGAAAAAGTATTCAAAAGATGAAATGGTTTTATGCTAATTCTTTTGCAAAATGTAACAAGTAAAGAAATTGTGCAGTAGCTTAAATTGTTTTTTTTTTGTGTGGAAATAGCACACACACACACACACACACACACACACACACACACACACACACACACACACACTAACAATGAAGAATGAGCCACTTCCTGTTACTTAATGCATTAGCTTATGTAGCTTAGACTTTCCATAAAACATACTGTTTGAATTTAAATTTTTATGTCTGAGAAATATAACTGTTGGCATTCTCCCTGGTAGAGAAAGCAAGAGACTGCTTAATTAAATTGCCTCAATATTTTTCATTTGAAATGGCTCATTTTAAGAATGATACAATAACTTATAATCTTTATGTGCTAGAATGGTCTGGCCCGTCGCACTAAATTACAATGATAGCAGAAAAGGGAGGCAGAGCACTGAAAATTGCTATTAGCTTCTTCAGAAACTATGGTGTGTGTGTGTGTGTGTGTGTGTGTGTGTGTGTGTGTGTGTGTGTGTGTGTGTGTGTGTGTGTGTGTGTGTGTGTGTGTGTGTGTGTGTGTGTGTGTGTGAGTGTGTGTGTGTGTGTGTGTGTGTGTGTATATATATATATATATATATATATATATATATATATATACGTGCTGACCCATGCACATGTGTGTCTGCAGGCTTTACAGTGAATGCAATGGATTAGTTAACTTATTTGTTGTGGATGGAAGGCACTGAGCTCAGAGTGAGTTCAGTGAATTATTGTGAAGTCAATGGCTCTAATTCTCCTCTGTGGCTGTTCAGTATAGCACTTAACCATAGATCAAAGGAGCAGCATTCATCTACTATATACTACTAAGGCCAAACTCCCTTCCTCATGTTTAGTTATTCTTGATTTCTATTCATTTATTCTTGGTTGGGTCAGTGGTGTTGATTTGTGGACTGTGGCCCTGATCCCTGACATATTTATAGCAAATATTTAAGGTCTGTACGATCCCATGTAATACCAGTAAATGAACATATGTTTCTTTTACAGGGAAGATCTGGCGATAGAAGAAAGTTAAGCAAGTTCTTCCAAATAACAAAATATGCAAGTGCAAGTTGATGTGATTTAGAAACGTAGTCCTAACCTTCACTCCTCTCTGCATTAACCAGTGCACTATACTGTTTGAGTAAGCTTTGAATTCATTAGCTGTCTGCTACATTTTTAGCAGATAAAATAGAGTTAAATAATTATCGGTCATAAGAACTAGTCCAAAATAATATGAAACAGGAAAGAAATCCCTGCATTCTCAAAAGAGAACACAGTTGCATATATATGGAATCATCCCTGTTCAAATGCAGAAACACACATGTTTTATGTTCATGGACAGCACAGCCATTGTTAATAAGCACCAGTTAATACTGAATAGTGACCAGCTGGTATAATGGATGTTTGCAGATAACTGTTTCAGTGTATATGTCTGTATTACAGTTTGTAGTAACTGCAGTTTAAATGGGAAAAATGCCTCTCTGAACTTGCCATTTACATTACAAAATATATGTGACGAGCATTAATGAAATCATATATCCTTAGGTGTGAGATACAGTAAAGATATGATGACACAGCAAACTTGAAAGAAATATATCTGTATGATTTAACACACTTTTATTCCTTCACTTTCCAATACTTGCTTTATTATACTGAGGCTAATGGGGGATCTAGTATCATTCCTGGTGGGCAGTAATGCAGACAACAAATTCTCTGTTGTATTTCAGTCCATCACAGAATGCATAGATGTACCCTCGCATTGCACCACACACCTTCATGTCATTCATAGGTTCAACAGCTCTCCTATTAGTAAGCCTTTTGGAAGAAATCAGACACCCATTAAAAAAACTAAGTGCGCACACACACACACACACACACACACACACACACACACACACACACACACACACACACACACACACGACATGCAGGTTCTGCACAGAAAGCACTGTATAAAGGAAGAAAATCAGAAGACTAAGCAGAATGAGGCAGCAACTCTTACCACTGCATCCCCATGCCTCCCATCATTTCATACCACTGCATCCCCATGCCTCCCATCATTTCTTACCACTGCATCCCCATGCCTCCCATCATTTCATACCACTGCATCCCCATGCTTCCCATCATTTCATACCACTGCATCCCCATGCTTCCCATTTCTTACCACTGCATCCCCATGCCCCCCATCATTTCTTACCACTGCATTCCCATGCCTCCCATCATTTCTTACCACTGCTTCTCCATGCCTCTCGTCATGTCTTACCAGTGCATCCCCATGCCTCCCATCATTTCATACCACTACGTCTCCATGCCTCCCATCATTTCTTACCACTGTATCCCCATGCCTCCCATCATTTCCCACTGCTGCATCCCCATGCCCCCCATCATTTTTGTAAAATTATGGTACGTTCACACAAGTCACTTGTAGGCTCATCATTCCATACTGTTATACACTTGCATTGTACTTTGAACAACACGGTATGACAACAAACGTGAAAACAGCAAGAAGATAATATTTTCTGTCTAAATGATGAGTTTTGCTCCAGGACTGTTGTACCAGAGTTTGTGAGCTTAAATAAAGTTTGAATGACAGGATAAAAATAGTATAGTTGATGGGTAGATGGATCACTGGAGGATGGATGGATGGAGGAATGTATGAGATTTTCATAGAATGTTCAGATTTTTGCTGTATTCCACATAATATTTGTGGCTTTCTGACAAATCACTCAGGGTTGAAGTTACTAAATGACATAAATTTGAGTTTCATACTTCATATCCTTCAGAAAATGCATGCTAACACAAATCCTGTTACTCTACAAACTTTCTAAGAGCAACATTTAAAATCAGGCCCTACTTTTTGGACCTTTGCCCCCACCATTGTTTCAGTCGTTGTCCAAATTGTTTGCACAGGTTGAGAGGTATAAATACACTTTTAAGATGCAGTAAAGATACGGTCTCAAAAGAGCTGATCTGCACCAGCTATACAAGTCTATGTTCACCAAGTGAAAAGCAAGATCATACCTTAGATGTTACCCAATGTACTTTCAGGCCATCTTTTCAACATACATTTCTAATGCTGGCATTAAAGATAAATTTGCATAATGTGCATAAAACTTTAATTCAAGGCAAGTTTGGCAAATATCACTGATAATCAAGAAATAGGGTCTAAAGTTATGCTTGAATATTTGTAGAAAAATACTGAAAATAGCAATGAGATGCACTGATGTATGTACCTTTTTCTTCATAAAAAGCATTGACTCATAGGTTCATAGGTGTTTACTAAGCTAATGACCACTAGGGCTCTTAAAAGCCTAGCCATGCAACCAAAATGCAACCCATAAATTTGATTTATATAGGTGGTGATTTACTGACTGACTTTGTCCATCAGACATAGGAGCCAGACCAGGGGAGATTTTTCTGATTACCCATCCATTGGTAAAAATTGCACTTAAAAAGGGAAAAAGAAGAGCTTTGCTTCACATGGATGGGGAACATGTTCCCGAGAATGCGAATGGTCCAAGAAACATATCTGTCTCTCCACCACGTCTTATTTATGTTGCAAGCAAAACTTAGTTTTTTTAATCTAATAATAATTTGGAAAGGGTAACATTTGGATCCCTAACAGGCAGCATACAGGCTGTGG
Organism: Protopterus annectens; assembly: GCF_019279795.1. Lineage (NCBI taxonomy): Eukaryota > Metazoa > Chordata > Ceratodontiformes > Protopteridae > Protopterus > Protopterus annectens. Next base: position 177,815,458 of record NC_056745.1, on the reverse strand, counting down.
GTGAGTGCAGTGAATGCAGAAACCGAGGTTTCAGTGGTGGTGGTGGTGGTAAGGGGGGTGAGAAGACTGTAGTACAAAATAGCACTGAAAAATGAATACATTCTTCACAAAGCTGAAACCTTGGTTTCTGCATTCACTGCACTCACCCACAGCCTGTATGCTGCCTGTTAGGGATCCAAATGTTACCCTTTCCAAATTGCTATTAGATTAAAAAAACTAAGTTTTGCTTGCAACATAAATAAGACGTGGTGGAGAGACAGATATGTTTCAGGTAAAAAATGCACTCTCCAAAGCTAAGAATACAGCATCCATGGGACCAGATGACATCCTGGGCTGTGTACTACATGAACTACAATATGAACTGGCACCTCACCTAAGTGTCATGTTTAATCATAGCCTCACCTCAGGTTTCATGCCCACTGAGTGGCGCACAGCTACATTTATCCCACTCCACAAGGGGGGATCCACCTTGCATCCTGGAAACTACTGTCCCATCAGTCTGACAAGCCTTATCTGCAAGGCCATGGAGTGTATTATCATGGAACTTATAAACAAAGACATTGGCAACCTTCAAACACTGGACCCCACCCAGTTTGGGTTCATGAAGGGCCGATCTTGTCTCCTGAACTTGATTGACTTCTTTGACTCAGTCTCCAGAGCCATGGACAAGGGTAAGGTGGTCCACACAGCCTATCTAGACCTTGCCAAGGCCTTTGACACCATCTCCCACTCTGGAATCATAGATAAACTTACTAAGCTGGGCATTAATCCCTATGTCACCCAATGGGTTGCTAACTGGCTTACTGACAGAACCCACACTGTAAAAGTAGCCAACTCCAAATCCAGCTCCAGACAAGTGACAAGTGGAGTACCTCAGGGTTCAGTCCTGGGACCGCTTTTGTTTGGCATCTACTTCTCTGAAGTACAGGCCAACACTAAGGGACTCTGGATAACAAAGTTTGCAGATGACTGCAAACTGGGAGCCATTATTGAATCCCCAAATGATGTGGATACTCCACAAAAGGGCCTTACATAAACAGATGCTTGGTGCCAGAGCCATGGGCTCAAGCTCAATGCCAAGAAATGTATAGTTATCCCCTTTGGGAAAAAACATGTATCCGTGAATTATCATATAGGTGGCAGTACACTAAACACCGAAAGTTTGATAAGAGACTTAGGGACACAGGTGGACAGTGGTCTCACCTTTAATAACCACATCACCACAACAGTCAGGAAATCCTTCTATGTGGCACACCTCATCACTAAGGGCTTTTCATCCAGAAAAAAGGAGGTCATTGTCCCACTGTACTCATCCCTCATTAGACCCATTATAGAATACAATGCCCCGTTTGGTATGTACCTCTCAAGACATCTGCAACAACTGGAAAGGCCACAGAAATACCTCACTAAAAGAATCACAGGCCTAAAGTGGATGCCCTACGCTGACCGCCTTAAAAAACTCCAGCTATACTCTGTCACATATCATCTACTCAGAGGCGATCTTTGCTTAACATACAAGGCCATGTCAAACCCAGAGCTGTTGGACATGCTACACTTAAAGAAATCCCAATCCCTCAGAGCCACATGCTCAAGGGATATAAACCTTGTCATCACAATAAACAAAACATGCTGGAGGGATAGGTTCCTACCCAGAGACTCCCCAGACTGTGGAATAGATTGCCCATACATGTCAAGCAGAGTGCCTCTTTGGTCCTCTTCAAAAGGAACCTTGACGATTGGATGGGAGAAAGGAAATTCACCCCGGGGATCATGTCAGTCACCCTGCTAGACAGGGGTCCAGGGAAGTAAATAGTGTGGGAAGAAATAGCCAGGGAATTGTTATGGCTAGGCTTGTATAGGCCCTAGGGCTGATAGCCTAGTACCAACCTATGAACCTATGAACCTATGAACAATGAAAAAATATACAAGAAAAGGTGTCAAGTCCCAGCTGATAATGGGTACTAAGAACTCTCACTGACACTTGTTAAGTCCATTTGGAAAAATCTAGCCCATTGCCAAACTGTAGAACAAATCCAAACACACAGCAACATGAAATATCCAAAAAATACACTCAGGGGGCAGTAACTGGAAACAAACTTCAACTTTTAATGGTGCTTCTGGTACCTTGGCAAACAACCTTCAAGGAATAACATAAGCCACCAACCAATCCTATTTTATGTCAAACTGCTAAAATTAAACAATCATCTCATCACCCAATAATCTATTACAAGAACCTGCTTAAACATACACTTAAAAAGGGGTAAAATATTTTCCATATACAATAAGTTACAAAACATCATATATACAATATAATAACATTTAAATTCACATCCAGATTCATGCCTTTAGGCTTTAAAGTATTATAATTTATAATGAACCTGATTTCCATTTTTAACAAACTAGCTAAAAAATCCCCAGCCCTAGCAAGAAAAGGTGTAGCCAACACACTAAAGAAGAAACTAACATCAGAACCCCCATGTGCACTAATAAAGTGTTCAGCTACTGGGCTATACAAATTCCTATTTCTAATATGTCCCAGAATTCTAACTTTTACCATACGTGTTGTCTGTCCAACACCACCTCATGGGAGTACACCCACACCCTACAATATAAACCACCCTACAAGAAACACATGAAAACCTTCCCATAGAATGAAATAATTTACCATTAATTTTTCTACCTGAAATGTTCTTAATCCTAGAACATACTTTACATCTTCCACAAAGGAAGGAACCCACATTATCCCCCTGGAAAGAAGCCTTCTTGAAACCCAACAAATTCCTTAAATTTAAATACCTCTGATAAGAAATGTACCATGTGAAGGGAACAAATGCTTTAGTTGCTCATCTTCACATACCAGTGGCCACAAATCTTTCACTGACCTCCACAAAATATCAGAAAATGGGGAAAATCTGGTAACAAAAAACAATATTTTATCCTGCTTATCAGTTTTCTGATCTGAATGATTCCTTTTAAAGCCATCATAACTATTATGTCTCCTACCACAGCTGCTGCCCCCCTGCCTTTAACATGCTACATGCTATCCTTAGCTTTTTTTAAACACTACAATAACCCCTTTGCAACAGTTTCCATTCCACCTTCATGAACTCTTCTTCCACCAAATTCTTATCAGAAATATTCTCATATATCCTTTTAAATTTGCCCATAGGCAATGCTTCCATAAGACGTGATGGGTGCATGCTACTGGCCTGTAAAAAAATTAACTGCAGTAGGCTTCACAAGGGATTTATGTTCTACCATCAGATCTTCCTTATCATGAAATTCCACAGCCAGAAATTGTATATTTATTCTATCCACAGTAAAAGTTACCAAAATGGTTTGATACCTGCCTACACAGCTGAAAAATTGGGTTCAAGTCTAAACCTGTTTGGAAAGAAATTCAGCCTGCTTATTTATCAGTTAGACAGTTGCTTGTGGTATTGAGGAACTGTGTTTTTAACATGTATACAGCAATTACTAGAGTGCAATGTGAAATTCAGCTAATCTCAGACATTGCAAACCACTTCCCTAACCATACAGATTGTTGTGTAGACCTTAGCCAAAAATACATTGTAGATAAGAGTGCAAGTGACGTGCAAGTGATGTGTACATTGTATCTTTACGAAGCATGTCAAGGCTGTATGTGCAGGTATAAATTCGACATGTGCAATCCCTAGTGCCATTTTGAAAGAGCAGCTAGGGAGAGAGCATGCAAGATCACAGTTGTTACTTTGTATATAAATTACTTAAGTTAAAGTCAGTAATCTTCTATAGGGATGTGTCTGTATAAAATAAAGCTGCTTGAACAGAACCCACAAAGACTCTTCTATTGTGTCCAAGATAGGAGAGAGACATGGTGTCAGAACTGGGATCGAAGAGAATAATCTTCAGAGCCGTGAGGTGCAGAGATGACAGTGAAGGTAAAACTGAGAGAAAAGAGCACAAACAGAGCCAGAAAAGAATCAAAAGTAACGAGAAATAGCACAAACTGTTTATCTGATACAAGAGATAAAAAGGGGCATTACAAGGGCACAAACTGCATTATTCAGCAAGCAGAAAGCAAAGGAAATGTTTAAAACAAAAGTAATCGATGAAACGATTAACAGTAAAGCAAAATGAGCATGTTTATAGCAAAATGAGTGTGTTAAAAGGCAAAACTGGGCATGTTTATTTATTTTATTATTTTATTTTACATTTGTTAACCGGGAGAGTCCGACTGGATATTAGTCCATTTTCAGCGGAGGCCCGGGGAGAAAAGCTCCAAGAGATACAATTTTATAGTTAACAGACAATAGAGATAGTACATTAAATGCTAGTAAGAGGCAGGTTACACAAATGTTAGCATAAGACAATCATATGGTAATTATTATGAGACATAGTAGAGCAAAATGGAAGGGAGTACAATGGACAACATTCATGAGATACATTTCTTTCCCCTCTAGGGAAGCTGGAAGTACAATTCGTGCAACAGTCTAATTATAAGGCATTACTACTTGTTTTGTATACATGACAGGTCTGTATCTAAGCTAGCAAGGGGTGAGACAGGAGCATAGTCTGTTATTCATGAAGTGAGTTTTACATAGTTTTTTGAATTTGGTTGAGGAGTTGTTGCCTATTATATGAGCAGGAAGGGAGTTCCAGATTTTAGAAATATAGTGGCTGTAGACAGATTTTCCTGCCTCATTGTTAAATTTGGTAATCTTAAGGAGGTTTTGGGTGCTAGATCTTAAGGTTCTGGTGGTGTAGGGTTTAAGTAGCTGTTTTAGAGCTAGACTGTTGTCTGAGTGATGTAATAATTTGTGTGCAAGTGATAGCTGATTGAATTGAAGTATTAGTGGGAGTTCTAACCAACTGAGTGTTTTGAAGCATTCACAGTGATGTGTTCTAAAGGATGAACTTGTAGCAAATCTAGCTATCTTGTTATAACGGCTGTCGAGTTTGTTTAGGTCACTTTTGTGGAGATTGGTAAGAACAGGGGTGGCATAGAGTAAGGTGGATAATAGGTGTGTCCTGAATATTATTATTTTGCAGTGGTTGGAGAGAAATAGTTTTGTTTCGATAGAGTAGACCAAGTTTTTTATGAACTTTTTTATGGTTAGGGAAATGTGTAGGTCAAATCTAAGGTGATTGTCAATTTCCATGCCTAGCAGTTTGGTGTGATTGGTAGGGGTAATGGTGGTATTGTTATTTAGGGAGATTATGACGCTATCTGAGGAGGGTATAGATCTGTGGGAGCTAAAGAGGAGTAGTTTTGTTTTAGCTGGGTTAAGAATGAGGTTTTGATTGGTGATCCAAGTTTCAGCTAGGGAAAAGCATTCTTGTGTTTGGGAGAGTAGGACATCTAGTGACTTGGCTGTGCATATTATGGTGATATCGTCTGCATATTGCACTATTGAGGCTTTAGGAATGTTGGCTGGGAGTTGATTAGTAAATAGGGTGTAGAGCAATGGACCCAGGATGGAGCCTTAGGGAACTCCTAGGAAGACAGGCAATAAGGGAGAGATTTGGTTTTGCCATATTACAACTTGCTGCCTGCCATCTAGATAGCTCTTAAACCAAGAAATAGCAGAGGTACTAAGGTTTAGGGTGGATAGTGAGTGAAGGAGCTTTGCATGGTTGACCATGTCAAAAGCTTTGGATAAATCTAAGAATGTAGCCAATACGAGCAGTCCTTTGTTTCTGTGATTATTGATTGTATTAGTAAAGGTGGTAAGTGTGGTGGAGTTGCTGTGGAAGGGTCTAAAGCCATGCTGCTGTGTGGATAGTAGTTTGTTTTCTAGGAGGTACTTCATAAATTGCATATGTACGACTCTCTCAAGAAGTTTTGATAAGGGGGTAGTATTGCTATAGGGTGATAGTTATTGAGTTCAAGAGAGCTACCATCTTTGTGCAGTGGAATTATATGAGATATTTTCCATAGCTGGGGTACTTTACACTTGGAGATGGATGTGTTTATTAGGATGGAGACAGGGTAGGCTATAGCTTCTGCAGCTAGTTGAAGGTATTCAGTTGGTAGTTTATCAGCAGCTAGAGTGGCTGTTTTGAGTTTTAGTAGTAGTTTTAGTATGGTCTTGGTGGGTACTGGGTTGAAGTTGAGGCCGTTGATCAATATTTCTGGCGGAGAGGGGGTTGTTGTTGAAGTGGGGTTGTTGGAGCTAGGTTGGTTATTTGCAAAGGCTTGGATCATTTCTGTAAAGAATTTGTTGAACTGTGTGGGGATACTGTTATGGTTATATGATATTTTTGGAGTGGGGGTGGATGCTTTCCCTGGTTGTAATACAGAGCTAATTGCTGCCCAGAACTTTTTGGGTTGTTTATATGTTTATTCTGTACATTTTGGTAGTAGGAGATTTTGTCTGTTTTGATAAGTTTTTTTGGCTTTGTTGCGTAGTTCAAGGTATTTTTGTTTATCAAATTGGGATTTGCTGTTATGAAAGTTTGTCCAGGTTTTGTTTCTATTTTTGAGGAATGTTTTAGTGTCTGGAGTTAGCCAGGGGGCATGTTTGGTTTTAATTCTAGTGGTTCTGGGGGGTGGGGCATGATGGTTAAGTATATTTGTGACGGTTGTATTGAAGTATAGTACTGCTTCATCGAGGTCTAATTTTTTTAGGGGGGTCCAGTTACAGATTTTTCGATCATTGTTAAAGTTGGATAGGTTAGAATATTTTTTGTTCCTAATTTCTCGCACAGTTACTTGGGTCGGTTGAGGTGTTTGGCATCTTAGTAGAAATGTAGCTTGGTGGTCACTGAGGGTGTCTGGTAGACACCTTGCCAGGGATATTAGGGAAGGATGTGATATACATATCCAGTCCAGTATGGATTGATGTTTGGTTCTTTTGCCTGTTCTAGTGGGGGAGTTTATAAGTTGGGTTAGTCCATGTAGGTTGATGTGGGAGAGTGGGTTTTGACTGGAGCAGTTGTTCCAGTCAATGTTAAGATCACCTAAAAGTATGTTTTCTTGGGGGAGGGAGTTAGATATCCATTACAGCAGAGTTTCTGTAATGGGAATATTGTTACCTGGAGGCTAAAATGCTAAAGTCAAACAAGAACAAAAAAAGTATGTTGGGCATGAAAAGGGCTTAAACGAGCAAAACGAATATAATAAGGGTAAAAAAAGGGCACATTAAGCAAAGATAAAGCAAGGTGACTGCATGTGTTTTGGCAAAGTGCTGTGTTTTGCCATAACTATGACTTTGTATTGTATCAAGGGCAAAACTAAATGTATTTGAAGTATCTTAAAGTGTGTAAAAGTGCTTACTGAGTGTGCTTATTACTGTGTATGCATTTCGAAGAATTGTTGTGTGAAGTGCAAGTATTTTGTGAAATACAATCAAAATATAGCCATTTTGAAAAGTTCTTGTTCTGGGTGTTTCTGTTCACAAACTGCTGCCATTATAGAGTGTTTCTTGTACTGTAAAGAGTTGCCTAGCAAGGTACTGCCATTTTGGGGACATTTCAGTGTGCTGTATGTAGTTATTCAAAAAGTGTAATTACTTCAAAATTGAGTTTTGGATAAGAGATGTTTGATTTATTTGCATTATGCAGTTACTTGATATGTTTCTTACATTGATAAGAAGTGATCAATTGCAAAAGATGACATTACAAGAATATTACAGTGCCCAAGATTTATCTAGTCACACTGTAAAGTTGTTGAAGTGTTTCTTAAAATGATGATAAATGACGTTAGCATTTTAGCATTTCAAAACGGTATTGCAAAAGTATAAAGTGCCTGAGAAGTTTATTTTGCAAAGTCCAGTTATTCAAAGGTACTATGATTTTGTCCATTAGCATAATTTTGAAAACCCCAACAAAGAACAAATTCAGAAGTGCTAAGGTATTGGACAAAGTTACAAATACTGGCATAAGTTTCTGGCATATATGCATGTGTGTATGTTTGTGCTTATTTGCAAAACCCTTCACAGGTATGTGTTAATATGGCATACAGATCTCAAAATCCCCTACCACTTGTATTTGATCAAAATATTGCAGAGAATTTGGGAATATTTGAGCAAGAGTATGATATTTTTATACAAGCAGCTTAGGCAAATAGAGATGCATGCACAGGGTATTCATTTGTTAAACCTGGCTGGGCCAGAAGCCATAGAAAGAGAGCGTTCATTTGAGTATGCACCTGCAGTATAATGAAGAAAAAGGTGTAAATTGTCATATTGTTGTATAAGCTGAATTAAAAGAAGACCCCAAGTGTTTGAAGTGCAAGTTCATAGAAATGTATAACCTCCAAACGAATATTACATTAGAGAGGCATTTGTTTTACACAAGAGATCAGAAACCAGGGGAAACATTTGCAGCTTACGTAACTGACTTGATAAACAGTTCTAAAACATCTCGGTTTGGTGACTTAATAGATGACCTGATAAAGGACATGCTTGTGTGTAGCATTAATAGTGCTGCTGTGAGAAAGAGTTTACTTCATGACAGTGATTTAACATTGAGCAAAGCCATAGAGATTTGTCAAATCCATGAAGTGACAGAAAAACAGACAAGTATGCTTGCGAGTGACAAGAGCATGGTTTCAGTTGGCTCCAGAGCAAATGTAGATAGTATGCAACACGTGGCAAACAGAAGCAGGCCCAAGCATGTGGCAGCTACAGGGTTTCCAGGAAAGGCATGTGGCTTGCCAGAAAGTTCTAAGAAAGAAATGTGTTCAAGCTCAGTGCATTTCAAAGGGGTTCAGGCACCTAGGCAGCAGGATATTTCCTTGTGGTACATTTGACTGGGGACACATGGCTGAAGTGACATTCAGCTGCAGAGAAATATGGCTGTTTGCAAATTCCCTGTGAGCAAAGAAAAGCACCCACTGCCATGCTTACAGCTTTAATAACCAAATGCATGGAGGCAGAAGAAGTAATGAGTGTTGTGCTCAGTGTACAGAACATACTTATGTAACTACAACATGCAGGAGTGTGCTACAGCATGGAGGAAATCCTGCAGGCTACTGTAGTCACATTTATGCTACAGTATGCATTTTAGGTAATGCTCCCTAGACACTGTGAAAGGGGTTGTGGTCCACATCCACCGATTATAAAGGCACTTCCCATTGTGCACTGCATTTTTACTGCCACTGACATGCCTTTTGGCCAGCCTGCTGCTGATGACTGCCATATCACCAGCTGTCTCATGTTCCAGTGGGGACCATGGACATTGTTTTTCCCCTGTGCATTTGGTTATTGAAGTTGTGGGCATAGCAACACATTCTTCATTTTGCCCACAGGGAATTTGCAAGCAGCCATATTTCTCTGCAGCTGACTGTCACTTCAACCATGTGTCCCCAGTCAAATGTACCACAGGGGAAATGTCTCGCTGCCTAGGCACCTGAACCCAGTTCAAACATGAATCAACAAAACCAAGTCTAGCTTTATTGTTAACTGTCACAATTGTGGTGCAAATCATGAGTCTAAAAGAGAGAAGTGCTTAGCATTTGGTCAACAATGTCACAAATGTAAAAAATAGAACCATTTCCAAAAGTTTTGAAAATCAAGTAAATCTCACACAGTTGTAAAGAAAGGTCACACAGTAAAGAAAGTTGATCAAGTAGAGCCCAAGCAGTCAGCTTTCTATGTAGATGGTGTATCAGTGCTTGCTGAAAGAGCTGATGCAGTGAATTTATTGACAAGAAATGAAGTGTTTTGTACTTTCCAGATTAATGGAAAATCCACAGAGCTTAAAGTAGACACTGGCTCAATGTGTAATGCTATATCAGCAGACTCATTTGCTAAAGTGAGAACTAAAGAATAACTTAATGTGGCCAGTAATGCAAGACTTGTTGCTTATGGAGGTGGAGAAATTCAAACCAAAGGTTCAGTGATGCTTTCATGTTATTTGACTGAGAACTGTTACAACTTGCTATTCTATGTAGTCCAAAGACCAGTGCAATCTTTATTGGTCTCAAAGATAGTTTAAGAATGAATTTGCTTTCTTTTTCTAAAGACGTCCATCACATAAGTGTATTTCCGAGTTCCAGTTTTTCTGAAGCCATTTCCTCAGAATATGCTGATGTTTTCGATGACAAGTTAGGCAAACTTCCAGTTGTGTAATCCATGAAGTTAGTCCCAGAGTTCACTCCAGTAGTCAGACCAGCCAGAAGAGTTCTGGTTGCTATTCAGGATAAAGTTAAAGCTCAGCTGGATAAAATGGTGCAGCAAGTTGTAATTTGTCCAGTCACAGAACCAACTGAATGGGTGTCGTCCATGGTAGCCACTCACAAAAAAGGCTCAGACAAAATCAGAATATGTACTGTCCCAAGAGATCTGAACAAAGCATTAAAGAGACTGTATCATCCAACGTGTACAGTCGAAGAAGTTGCATCTCTAATCCCAGATGCTTCTGTATTTTCTGTCTTGGATGCAAAGAGTTCATTTTGGCAAGTGATGCTTGACCGTAAATCCTCATATCTAACTACTTTTGGTACTCTGTTTGGCAGATACAGATTTCTAAGGATGCCATTTGGAATAAATTCTGCAAGTGAAGTCTACCAGCATGCAATGGAGCAAATTTTTTTGGGTTATCCTTGTGCCATAGCAGATGATTTATTGGATGGAGGCAATAGAGAAGCAGAGCATGACAGAAACCTCAAGAAAGTTCTAGACAGAACACATAAAGTAAACTTGAAGCTCAATCCTCTGAAGTGCAAATTTAGACCTCCAGAAGTTACCTATGTAGGCCATTTGTTTACAAGTACAGGCTTGAAACTGGACCCAACCAAGCAAGCAGTTATTCTAGAGATGTCAGTACCAGATAATATACAAGCTCTACAGCATTTCTTGGGCATGGTCAACTATTTAGGCAAGTTTACACCAGACTTCAGTGAGTTGACAGCACCTTTAACACAGCTAACCTGCAAAAATGTTGCATGGTCATGGTTGGAACAATACCATAAGGCATTTGAAGACCTCAAGCATAAATTGTCACCCCACTTCCATTAAGATGCTATGATGTGAACAAACCAGTTACTCTTTCCTGTGATGCTTCAAAGTTTCACCTTGGTGCAGTTATACTTCAAGAGGGCAGACCAATAGCTTATGCATCTAGAACACTAACCCAAACTGAGATGCGGTATGCTCAAATTGAGAAGGAGATTTTGGCAATAGTATTTACATATTCCAAGTTTCATGATTATATTTATGGTCGATCTATTCAGATAGAAACTGATCATCAATCTCTAATTACTATTTTAAAGAAGCCTATGCATTTTTTATCTCCAGTGAGATTACAAAGAATGATGCTCAAATTGCAAAAGTACAATTTCAAAATGATCTACACAAAAGGCAGATTGCTTTATATAGCTGATACCATATTCAGATCACCCAGAAGTACTACAGAACAGCTTGCTGCAGAAAATTTTGACTTTGATGTGATGTCAGAGCATTATTTTCCCACCACTATACATGATGAGTTAAGAGATAACACTCAGACTGATCCAATTTTGCAGAAGCTCAATCACTATGTTAATGTTGGATGGCTGTCAAAGCAATCTAGCGTACCACCTGAAGTGCAAACCTATTTCCCTTACAGAGATAAATTGTTGCTGGAAGATGGCATTATTTTCAAAGGTCGTAAAATTATTGTTCCTGCTACCTTACAACAAGAATATATCCAGGTTTTACATCGTGGTCACCCATGATCCACATCCACTAAGAGAAGAGCAAGAGAATTATCACAGGACATCAATAGATTACTTTCTTCATGTTCAGTATGCAATAGTACTAGACTGCATTGGCAAAGAGAACCACTTCAGCTAAGTGCAGTTCCTGAACTACCATGGTCTACTGTAGCAACTGATATCTTTGAGTGGAACCATCAACACTACTTGGTTTTGGTGGAGTCTTATTCGACTCTTATTCAAATTGGTTTGACATGAATCTATAAACTAACTGAACATCCACTGCTGTTATTACTAAGTTGAAATGTCATTTCTCTCAGTTCATGGTAGTCCACATAAACTTTTTTCTGACAATGGTACTCAATTTACTAGCCAGTTGTTTACGAAATTTGCAAAAGAATGGGACTTGTACATGTCACTAGTAGTCCTGAATATTCTCAGTTTAATGGTCCAGCTGAACATGCAGTGCAGAGTGCAAAGCTATTACTTGAAAGGTCAAAGTGTGACAATACCAATGTGTTTTTGAATTTACTTAATCTCAGAAACATACCCTGCAATGATATTCTTGGCTCACCTGCTCAAAGACTACATTCCTGGCAAACTAGAACTACACTATCCATTAATTTCAGTTTATTGAAGCCTACACCTAAGAACAATAAAACCATCAAAGCTCAATTGTTGAAGAAGCATAACATCCAGAAATCTAGTCATGACAGATCGAGCAGATTACTTTGTCTGTTGAGATGGTACGAATTCAGACAACAAAAGGTTTTGATCAAATAGAACAGATTACAGTCATCTGTGCAGAGCCGAGATCTTACTTGGTAGACTCCGAGGGTGTGGAATATAGAAGGAACTGTAGACATTTTCTTCCTGTACCAGAACCATTGTCACCATCACAACATTGCTTCTGTGATGTAGAATCCAAATCTAAGAGTGAATTAGACACTGTTGCCATACTGGAATGTGTTCAAAATTCCGATTCCATTCCAGAAAATGATCCAAACATTCCACAAGTCAACCATTTTGCAGAGACAGTTCCAGTTGCTAAATCTCATTCCCAATGTTATGTCACATGATATGGGTGAGTATCTAAGCCTTGTGTAAAATATGCAGCAACCTGGACCTGATTGTGTATATATATATATATATATATATCTGTGTATTTAGTATTGTATAATGCATGACCAAGAATTACCTGTTATTTCTGCATGCCAAATAGCCTTATAACATAACGTGATCTATTTCTCAAAGAGGGAGGATGTAGATCAGAGTGCAAGTGATGTGTACGTTGTATCTTTAAGAAGCCCATCAAGGCTGTACATGCAGGTATAAATTCTAGACACGTGCAATCCCTAGTGCCATTTTGAAAGAGCAGCTAGGGAGAGAGTGTGCAAGATTGCAGTTGTTAATTTGTATATAAGTTACTTAAGTTAATGTCAGTAATCTTCTATAGTGATGTGTTTTTATAAAATAAAGCTGCTTGAACAAAACCCACAAAGACTCTTCTGTTGTGTCTTAGGTAGGAGAGTGACATACATCAATGACACAAATTAACTACAAGTAATATTTTTAGCGAGGAATAACTGCAATGAAGATTTTCAAGGTCAAAGCCTCTATGTTCCTCATATATGGGTTATCCTCTCTGCGCCTCTCAACTAAAATAAACAATTGTAAAATCAGTGTGTGTTGAATTTGGAGGGAATTGGATATGTTCCTAGTGTATAAATTGTTCTAGTAAACCTTAATTTTCAAATATTTTGTGATCATAGAATTTGAAAGTTGTTTCATTGTGAAACCAGCCCTAATCTAAGGTTGTTAGAAGGCCAATACACTATTTTCAAATTGCACTTAGACTCCCGTGACTCACTATTCCTGCTGTGCTATTACCTGTAAACCCAACAATAACATAAAGTGAAATGATGTTACCTACTTCAATAAATCCTTTCTACATTGTTCTAAGACCATATCCATTACAGAATGTGTTGCTTGTGATGGATCACAAGCATCCCTAACACCTTGCCATGCAACATCACTCCTTGACGCTCCCTGCAGTAGTGAATTTCACACTACAAATGTAACAGTGACCAGATCAATCAAGTAAGGGGTGAGCTCACCACCAAAACATTCACTGGGCAAAACTCCAGTGACAAGGCACGACAAACAGTGCAGACAACGCTGTCAATGACAGGGTCCTTAACAGGAACAGATATGAAGGTGGTTTAAGGATCACTCAGACAGGACAGGATTGCAAGGATTATCCACAGAAGGCAGAGCAAAGCACCCAAAGATCTCACCTTCCTTTGTGGGAGGGCAATTAATTAATCAGATATAATTATAATATATGCATAGCTTCCTGGCCTGTTGATAACGGATGTAGCAAAGCAATATATTCATGCCAGCAAACGTAAAGCATAAATGGTTAGCAATGGAAAATATTAATACTCAAAACTAATAAATTCAACACAAAGTAATCCAAGAAACAAGGACCTACGAAGTGAAAACATACACAGATAAAGAGAGGAAGGCCAGTTGCTTAAAGTACATGAAATTAGTTTATTGATACTGCATTACTGCCAATGTAATGGTGAGACTTGTGGTGTTTACATGCTCCTTCCCAATGTTGTTGTTGTCTTTCGGCTTTTCCCGGTTAGGGGGTCGCCACAGTGGAACTCCAGTCCGCTAATGATTGGCAGTAGATTTTCAAGGTGCTGAGTTGCCAGCTCAACGCCCAACCTTCAATGAAGAAGGGCTACTCCAGTATCTGACAAAGACAATATTGTCACTGCTACTAGCGACAGATGTAGTTTGGTCTTGTCTGCCTTGGGAATATCATTAATAACTATTAGGATAACATCTCCCAAGGACTAAGTACTCAAACCTGGGGCAAAAAGTGCAACAGTCAAATACTAGATAGAGGGAATAATCTTCTTTTTGCTTTTCCTGGTTAGGGGTCGCCACAGCAGATCACCTGTCTGCTCATGATTGGCAGTGGAATTTTACAGTGTGGAGTTGCCAGCCCAGTGGCCAACCATCTGTAGAAGGGAAACACATACTCACACCTAGGGCCAGTTTAAAGTGTCCAATCCACGTACAGCAGGTCTTCAGGATGTGGGAGGAAACCAGAGCACCCAGGGGAAACCCACACAACCACAGGGAGGACATGCAGACTCCGCACAGAAGGCACCCCAGCTGAGGATCGAACCAGAGAACGTCTTGCTGTGGGGTGACAAGGCTAACTGCTGCACCACCACAGCTGCCTCAGATAGAGGGAATAATGAAAACAGTAAATGCTAGTGATGTGAGTAGATACTGCAATAGGAAGGATGGCAAGAGATGGCCTTAAAGGAATGGTTGGAGAAGCAAAACCCAAAGGAAAACAGAAGCTCAGCAGGAAAGTTGTAATTTGTATTATAACAGTAGGTCAAGTTGAAACTAAATTAAAAAAAAAGGCAAAGGTGTAACACTGCTGGGAGGCATTGGCCATTATCACTGGGAGGTAACACTGGTGATACAGGAAATTAGAAAGGCATACCCCAAATTAACACATTCATTGTTCTCAAACAGCTGTCTCAGATAAGGCAACATGTGCTAAAGGTGGGGCACTTCCATATTTTCTATGGTATAGTAAACAGGCTCAAGACAACAAGTACTTGTCGCCACTTAATATGTGGTGCTAATGACAAAAGAATCACCTCCTGCTGGGCAGCATTAGTTTTTATATCTGTGTCATAAAGCCACATAGCAGTATCACGTTTTGTAATCCCGCGTGCACATTGCTCTACCCCTGCTTTGGGTAAGGCATGTGAGTTTTGCAGTAATAAGCACTGCAGATAGCTGGGGATGATTACAAGGTGATGGCTTGTGCTTTTACACAGCAGCAAGAATAATAACATGTTAATGATTAGGAAGCTGACAGATTGGCACATGCAGTCAGTCAGCTTTTGTGGAAAAAATACAAAATGTTCCAGCAAGTGTAAAAAGAAAAATCCATAAGGCATGATGTAGGAGAATTTGTTTCTGCCATCTTGCAAACGTAGCTGGCAATCCCAGAAAGATAAGTTAGTTCAACAAATAAGATCAGAGAAGTATTAGCCATACTCTTATCTTTAAAATCTGGCTTGTCTGGTCAAGCCTGAGCAACAGCATGCAGTCCTTGGCGGCTGCAACCAGCTAGTAACAGTGTAGATGCCATATGTTGGCACCCCAATGTTATTTGGGCCTCAAGCATTATGATCTATGTAGCAGATTGGTTGTACTTAAGGAGGCAACCACTAAAGATCCTGAATCTCATCTTTCCAACTGCAACAGACTGACATCTAGAGATGAAAGAATAGTGCAAGCTCTTCAGAAAGAATCTGTAGAAGCAGATGCTACATTTTGCATTCATTACATGCTGTCTTAGGATACATGCCAAACAGAATGCCTGTTATTCCATAACAGGCTGATATATGTATTTACTTATATTAATCGCCTTTAATATCAATAGCAACAGCCAGTTGCTACAGCTGTTAGTCACTCCTAGTTTTATTCCAATGCCTTCTTTCTGTGCTTTTATTTTTATTGCTTCATCTGCATTATATTTGGCTGTTTGCTCTTTATATATTACTTTTTTGTGCAGTTTCAGCTATATTACTGCTTGTATTGCTGACTTTATTCTGGTAAAATATTTGTGCTATGTGGTAATGCACAACCTACCTACTATCTGAAATTTGAGCATGATAGCCAACTGTCCTTACTGATTTGGGTATTCTAAACTTTTATTTTATTAAATCTGATGCATTTTAACATCTCACCTTTTTACCTGTCCATTAGCAGAATTTTAAAGTTCAGTACAAATTGCTCTGCATTTCACAATCTACCACTACTTGTAGGTGAGCACTTCATTACAAAGTATAAATCACAAAGATGTTTCATTCAGTGTGCTTGTCATGCATGTCTGGGTTTTTGTAAGCCCCTTATAACAATCTGAGATTTTTTTTTCATTGAAATTCTCATTTAATGTCTGTGGTAGTTTTGTGTGAAACAGTCATCATTTTTGCTTTTATCTTGTTTGCATTTGGCTGCAAATGTAAAGTGTGAGGTTTGCATTTGTATTCTTTGTATTATGATAATTTGTGTCAAACTCAAATGCGGCAATAGTACATTGATTTGTCTGACAATGGAATGTGGCAGTCAATCAAGTAAATCGGCATAATGTGTGTCAATAAAAGTATCTGTTGATGGTTAGTAAGTGTTGACATTTGTAAGAATAAGTAGAAAGCAATTTCTCTACAAAATTACATAATTTCACATGTAATGGTCAGTTTTCACTAATCTGATCTGATGAAGTCCTGATTGTAAGGACGAAAACGCGTTTTATGTACTGTGGTTATAAGAGCGCTAATTTGCCTTTTATTTTTAACGTTTGTGGAATTTTCAATAAATCTTTTGTGGAGATACCTACAGCGATTCCTTGGTCTTTGGGCACTATCGTTTTGACTTATTGGTTTGATTCAAGTGCCTTTGCTGTCTTGTTTGTGGATTTTCAGTTTTCACTAACATATAAGTAGGAAGATATCTGACATTATAGAACACTTTTTAACACATACTTTATTAATATATTATGCAAGACTTTTTAATGTAATTAGATTACTATTTCAGAGCACATTAGATTTATTTCCATGTATTAGTGCTTAGTATAAAAGAAAAAAAAGACCAAAGTTGAAGTCATCAAATTAGAAGTATATTCAAAACATAAACGTTTGTTTTAGAATATCGCTAATAAAACAACAAATTAATAATGAATTTCAAGAATGAAAATGTCGAGACTTTGCAAATGAAATTAGAATACTAGACTAAATGAAGCAACGTAATAAAAAACACATTGAAAAAAAGTATCAAAATAGATATATTATTTGCAAAATACCATTTCTCAAAAAAAAAAACAAAACTTTTCAAACTTAAATTTGCACACAGGTTGAAAGATTGAAGACATGTTTTTATGTGGAGTACAACTCAGATCACAGTGTAAGGGGATTACAGTACTCTATTAACAGATATTTCAGTTGTGAGGGCACTACACCATAAGCAAAGAGAAAACATTTCATTCCCAAAACAATTTCATTTAGCAGAACCAAGTTTGGGCAAGTTGTCCATTATCACTCAACAAGCTATCCATCTAATATTATTCCTTCAAAAAACAAAACGAAAAAAAAAAAAAAAAAAGGAAAAAAAAAACAGTAATAAGATGATAGTCAAAAAAGACAAATGGCAAAAAGTAATTGACTTTACTAATCATGGAATCATGAATAGGCTAATGGAAACAGAAATACTTTAGTAGGATGACAAATCAAATCCAGAGATAATGATTAGTTTGTTTCAAAGAAATAATAAATGATCAGATACTCTACTTATGTAATAAAAATAATAATATATCTAACCTATAAGACTAAGGTGTCCAACTTGTCACATTGACAAATTATGTAGATTTAGGTGTGAGGGCATATGTGTTTGTTTGTGTGTAGTTTAACAATGAAATTACTTTCAATTAAAATTGAGGAATAATTCACATATTACAAAATTCTATATCAGATTACCCTTTGTATTTTAAGTTGTTTCTTAATAATAATAAAATTACAGTAAAAAATTTGATAGGTCATCCATGTGTTGGACAGTTCCATAGCTACTCATCCAGATGGTATAACTACTATTTTTTAAATTATAGTTATGAAGGAATCAGCAAGTCAACTAACTTCAAATATGACAATATTAAAGTTTTATCCAAAAGCAAAAATTAGACATATTGCATGGACAACACACATGGACACACACATACATACATTTATACATACTTATTCATATTCTTATATACATTATTTGCAACAATGTTAGCAAACTGACTTTAAAAAGCTATTTTTCCCTTAATCACCTTATTCATAAATCATGAAATTATTTCATATCAGTTTGCTATGTGATATTAAATATACTTGATACGTTATATCAATAAATCACAACTTTACATAACTGTCAGTGTACATGCAGAAATGAAAGAAAAAAATATTATGTGAGGAACCCTTGGCAGCAGTGGGACGTCAGGACTATGCCTTCACATTATAAAGGGACTAGCCATCTTGCTGATGCCGGCATCGTTATAACAATCAGTCCATTCATCTTATGTTTACGCCATGCCTGACATAACAATAGGTTCATCAGAGGGGTGGTTATAAATGAAAGCTCTAGAAATAAGATGTTACAGTCTCACATTATCATGGCAGTTCCTTTACTGAAAACAATGTCTGACCACGTGCACTAGTCCTGTCATTTGCCAAGGTGTTACAGCAATGTATTTATTTGTCTTTGTTGACTAGGAAAGTCCAACACTGCAGAGACAATTTTCAGCGGAGGCCTGGAGAGAAAAGCTCCACTACAAGTACATTTATATTAAGAAGTGAATTTCAGGTAGTTCTCAGAAAAACAACAGTTACATTTCTCACAAAACAACAAACATAATTACAAGACAGGTATATACAGTAAAGTATTTACATCAACAATTATAAGTCTATAGCATTGTTCCAGCTGTAAAATCTTGCAGAAGAAAATGCATTGATAATGCAGAAGTGAAACATTATCACAAAGAAGTTTAGTGTTCTTTCATTTCAGTAAAGAAAGGTTTGAAAGGAGTTCAAGATACATAATGAGGTTAGTTATAAAATTATGTAGGAAGGGAAATTTTTAATATTGCATAGCTTTGTAAAGTGTTTGACAGATATACTGAAGTAAGTTATAATATTATGTAGGAGGGGTTGGAAGACATTAATATTATACAGGAGGACAGTGGTAATGGCATACGACTGACAGATAATGCTATAGGATTGTTTCTACTTAGGCTTCACAGTGATCTCCCAAAGTGTTTGAATGACCAGAATATACACAAGGATGTGCCAGCGGCAATTGGACGTTAAGTGAGCATGCTCTGGAACACTGAAATATATTATATAAACGGTATTGAAGAGAAAAAGTAACAGCTTTCCATATGAAGCAGCAGAGGTTACTTATATCAGTTCCTCAACACCTAAACCAGATTAGTTGGCTTTTCTGCAGATTACACCATTGTGGACAGATGTCACTGTTAAAGTACAACATGGTTACTAAAGAAACCAAGGTGAGTCCAGGGTCTGTGTGAGTAAGACTCCTTAATTTCTCTTACAGTTAACTTAAAACAAGGAAGTAAGTTAATGGCCTAGCACAGCACAGGTTTCTCTCATCTGTCTCTATTTTGCAGAATATTCCTGAATTTGCATCACATTTTCCCTGTCCCTAGTAAAATATTTGATTTTCTGGTAAATCACTAAGGATTAAAGTCAATCATTAATGCCAGACATTAGTTTTATAGTGGTTACTGTTGAGAAAATACATACTGATATAAAACCTGCTGCTCTATTAACTTTTTATGTAAATTACAGTGATATATAAAACTGACTCTGATTTTGGGTCCTTATCTTTCATTATTTTATGGCTTTTCCTTACAATGCAAGTGCAGAATATACACAGTCAAACAGAGGCAAAAGAATTGCATGTGATCACAGAAAATGGACAAGAAAGCAGATGATTTTAAAAATCATAGCTGTAGAAAAAGGGCTACTCAGAGATAAAGAAAGCCAGTACTGTGTGGCAGTTATGGATGCGGAGATAAAACCTCTGTTGTAGAGCACTGGGCTACAAATGAAAGTCCAAACAATCATTCTGTAAGTGCTTTCGAAGAACTGGTCAAAAACTTAATTTTTGTTTTACATGTTGAACTTCCAGATGAAATACATAATCTTACAAAAAGTGAAAGAGTCTTTTGCCTCACTACAGCCTGTAGGTAGCTTAATATTGATAACACATTATTACAGCAACTCTGTCTCTCTCTTCAATATATGCAAAACGTTTGTCCTGGTTGTGAATGCAGTGAGGGAAACAGACACTTACTGTTTAGCCTGATTCATGGCTGGATTATGTGTTCAGTATGAAGAGGGTAAGGCAATGTTTGATACTACAGTGCAATATGAGGTTGTGGTGGAAAATATCTTGTTAAAGGAAGATGAGTTCCACCCACATAAAAGAATGGGTCAGAAAATATGGCAAGTGAATAATGAGAACCTGTAATGCTTTGCAGACACCAGAGTGGGAAAATATTGAATGGTAAGGGTACCTGAGGACAGTGACCCTGACCACAACTTCTCTGAAAAAAAAGCATAAACCAGATTCAAATTATTTAAGGCATCACGTCATACATCAAATGAATTTTCACTTCTAAAAGAAGAACATCTAGAGCAGGATGTTATGTAAATGACTGCATTCACTACCTCTTAACTATCTCGAAAGGAACTCAAGCAAGTGGACCGTTCAATGAAGAGTACACAACTAATACATAACATTTGCAGCTATTGTAAGATAGCATGGTAGTTCTTCACTTTTGTGTCAAACAGCATTTGTGGATGACATCTGTATCCGGTCTTCACTGCATCCATACTATTATCTGGTGCTGTCATATTTTCTCACCATGATCTGCGTCAGTTTAGATGCAGACTTACTCTTGTTCTATTCGCTTACAGGAGAAGCTCCATATTATACAAGTCAACTAATTTCTTTCTTCATTTCTAAGTATCTCACACGACTCTGCTTTACACAAATAACTGGGACTAAATGTGGGAGTCATTCCCCGAGTGTGGGTGCTCTCTACAGCATATCAGTCCTCTTCACATGTTCTTGCAAAGCTTACATACCCATGCAACATTTAGCACTATGAAATTTCACTTAAGCTCTTGTATGGTACTTGCGAATGTGAAGGCATTATGTCTGTCAGATATATGGATATTACGGAATAACTTATAACCTGGAAGTGAAGCATATATTAATGATACTGCTTCTCATTGGTTTGGAATAACTTATAACCTGGAAGTGAGGCATATATTAATGATACGGCTTCTCATTGGTTTGGAATAACTTATAACCTGGAAGTGAAGCATATATTAATGATACTGCTTTTCATTGGTTTGGGACACACTGTCAAGTAGCCATTTGTTTTATAATATGTCCAGCTGCTTAAATAGACTGAATGTACTCTTTGTTGAGTGCATTTTACATTGACTGGACAATGGTTAAAGATTTATTTTTTTCTGGTAAATTAGTTGGGATGGGACTAAGTGCATTTGCATGTTAGGGCTAGCCGTCCAATGGTGTAAATCTTGGCTATTGTCCCTGCTCTTAGTTTATAATCAATTAATCATGGCTCACAAACTAATATTTGAGGCATAGAAACCTCTAGCCCTTAAAAATATCCTATAACCCTACTCCAACAAACGTACACTTATACATGTCACCAAATAATCAGTTCAGCAG
The DNA here is from genome assembly GCF_019279795.1 of Protopterus annectens. Classification (NCBI taxonomy): domain Eukaryota; kingdom Metazoa; phylum Chordata; order Ceratodontiformes; family Protopteridae; genus Protopterus; species Protopterus annectens. The sequence continues at coordinate 177,793,473 of NC_056745.1, read as the reverse complement.
GTGATTCCCTATATTTAAACCATGTTTCAAAAAGTTGGAATTCCCTCCCTCTTGCCATCACAAACACTAACAACCCCACACATTTTAAAAAACTCCTCAAAACATATCGTGCAGACTTATGGCTGTGCCCATGCAATATCCCAGGCTAGAAAAACAAATACCTGATCATATAAAAGTCTCTTAATATATATTACGCCACACTTTCATACCATCCCACTTCTCCCCCCCCAACTAACACTCCACAAGATCCCATTCTGACCATCTAACTATGAACCAACCTATCCTTCAGCGCATTTCTCCGCATTCAAACTATATTGCTTATATACTTGTTTACACTACTTATGAAACCCCAAAGGTCTTACCTGCTTTTGTAACTAAAGCACTATCTATGTCAGGTTGTATGTGTACAGAAAAGTGTGTATATAGACAATGTCTAAGTGGTATGAGGGTGTAATTGTTACCTGATCTCGCTATACTTTCCATGTATGCTAATATATTTTACAAAAATACTATTATTATGTCTAACTACTGTACATTGTTAGGTATGGAGCTTTCCTCCCTGGGCATCTGTTGAAAATGAATTTTATTCCTGTTGGACTCTCCCGGTAAACAAGTGCAAATAATAATAATAATAATAATATTAATAATAATAATAATAATAATAACAAAAACAAAAATAAATAAATAAATAAATACATCATTTGGTGTTAATAGAGACTGTAGTTCCTTCACTGAAAAAATACTTTGGAAAGTTAAAGTAAGAGACTTCTAAGAGTGTAGAGGGTCTAATCTGCCAAATGTTATTAAGTAAGGTAACACAGTGTTCCCCCAGCTTCACATTTCATGAATAAATATTGAGCAAAACTGATAGTGCCACCAAGGGGGAACCCTCTCTCCAAATATAATTTTTGACATATATGTCTCACTGTCTTATACCACTTAAAGTATGTTGGTAAAAGTACATTTTAAGGAAGAAAATACAATATGGATTTTTTTTTTTAATTTAAGAACATGAATTCTACTTGCAAAAGAAATATTTAAACTATTCCAATTTAGTGCCAGACTGTATTGTATTATAAGTCTGTGATTGTTGATTTAGGGGTGACTCTCGATAAAAAGCCTTGTATCACCAGCCTAAAATGTTTAACTATTTATCATATTCAGGTAAAGATGTAATGTTACCACTTTAGTTTTGTAGAGGATTATTCAGATGGCACAGTGGTGTAGCAAATAGTCCAGTCATTTCACAGAAAGAGGTCCCCCAGTTTGCTTCTCAGCTGGGGAGTCTGCAGGTCCTCCCTGTGTTTGAGGAGGTTTCCTCTGGGTGCTCCAGTTTCCTCTCACATTAAATGCAGTAGGTGGATTGGACACTCTAAACTGGCCATAGGTGTGTTTGCGTGTGACTGTGTGGTGTGGAAGAACTACTGTGACAGGGTTAGGCATCCAGTGGTGTAAATCTTGGTACTAGATGATTGTCACTGTTGAGATGATACCCTGAACCCCTGTGCAAAAATAGGAAAAAGGGTTGATGGCTGGATTTGTGTAGCCAGCTGACAAAGACAATTGACAAAGATAAGCATGCAGTCTACATAAAAAAAAAAAAATCACACAATGTGTGTGGAGACACACTTTACTCCTCATATGTTGCTAAATTACAGAACTCACTCCCAATTATATTAAGACAAATCAGCAGTTTCCAAACACTTAAAAAACTTAAAGGTCATCTATTGTACAACAAAGCCTGTCTCTGCAACTCTCTGAATGGTTGACTCATTCACACCAAAAGCCTCAAATGTAATGTGCTATAAATATTGCTACTCTTACATGCTTGCAGATGTAGTTTATTACTATGATTATGTATATTCTGAAATTTCTTGTGGGATTATTAATGCCATCATTATCAAATCATATTTTTTAATATTTTTGATATTCAATTTTACAATACAACTAAGAGATTCTAATTTTTTCTGTGTTATCTGCGTAATTTCTAACATGTAAACAGATGTTGTATCATCTATTTTAGGATGTATTCTTATATTTTAGTATGCACTTTATGCTATAGATAAATATATTGTTTTCTACTATGCAGCATGTCAGTGTGACATTTTTCCCCAGGCCTCTGCCAAAAAGGAGTCTTACAGAGCCAGACTTACCTGGTAAACAAAGCAAATAAAACAACCAAATAAATACATACATAGCTACTTACTAGCCAAACCTGTTTAGTCAAATAAAAAAAAACTGTACCAAGGACTCTTTAAATGATGTTACTGTAAGAAGCACTTCACTTTCATAAAATAGAAACTCTACTTTGACTGATAGTAATAGGTATGATGAAGTTGACTTTATGTATCAACCTCTAAAAATTATACAAAGCTAAGAAAAATAAAATGGGTGACACAGGATAGCACAAATAACCCCCAGGAATTTTAATTACAGTTGAGAACCCCATACTTTAACATTAATAAATAATTTAATCCAGAAAAACATTAATTTCAGACATTCTGTAATGCTTCATGAAGACACATGGCTGAGATGTGGGTGAAACGGTACCGTTGATAGTGTAAAAGACCTTACTGGTATCAACTGAACAGACAGCAGCATCCCTCTGAAAGTCTTGTGGCTGCTGTATGTTCTGTTTGCTACAATAATAGCTTGCAGAATGGGATGAATAGAAGCAAATTGTTTCCCTGGACAAAATACAATCTGACCGAGATGGATTAGTTGAGACAAAAATTGTAATAGGTACTTATTCAGAATTATAGCAAAAATCCTATAGTCAACATTAGGCAAAGCAATAGATCTGTCTGGCTTTATGCGGTCCTTCCCTGCTTTAGAGAATTCAGAATTAATTTATCAAAGGAAAAATAACACTCAATACATGCAGGTGAATTCATAAGGACATTGTATATGGAGACAATATATTAGAAATCAGTTTTGTAAAATTCAGTGAAGAGAGCGTCACGGTCTGAAGGGTTTTTTAAAGTGAAGAGAAGTAATATTTGTCTGTATTTCCGGAAGATTTATGACAATACTAGGAAAGGATAACTATCTCTGATTGATTTCCTCCATTGAACTTGTCTCCCTTTCCACAAAAAAAAAAAATCCTGGTAATAACTAGACACATTAAAAAAAAAATGCAATTTGCTGTGAGGGAGATACCTCAATCTATGGTTTACAAAACTGTATGAAAAATATGTATATTCTTTAGCTGGAATGTCTCAATAAATTTGCTTTGCAGCTCAGACATAACATATACATATGTATATTTTTAAACAACTTTATTACACAGTGTATGAGTCACAACTGCAATTACTCTTTTAACATAATTCAGTTCAAACGATAAAGAAAACTTTATAACCAAACAACAATTATCAAAATAATCCATTTAACTTCAACACAAGGAAGAATCATATAAAAAGTACAGTTTTGTACCTACCATAAATGTAGATGTCCGAACAGGATAGCATCTGCAGTCCTTACAAATGGGTTGTCCTGTCGTCAGGCAGCCCTTCGGTCGGCCGGATTCCAAAGTCTGGGTCTGGCCTCGGCTGGTGTCGCACTTCACCCGACGTCATCACTGCTGGTCTTCAGGTATAAAGGCATCAGCCGACGCCATTTTCCTCAGTGTTTCTTGCCCCAGATGCCAGTTGCCCTCTTGGAAAGCTACATTTTTGGATAAATGCCAATGTTTCCAAAAAGTAGAAGGCAAACACAAAAAATAGTCATGTATGTACATATATACAAACAAATACACCATAAGAAATCCCCCCCCAGCTAGCTATTAGGTGGGCAAATACCCTAGGAATACCACAGAGGGGAAGGAGGGTGGGTAATCCTGACTGCAGATGCTATCCTGTTCGGACATCTACATTTATGGTAGGTACAAAACTGTACTATGTCCTTCAAGGATGCATCTGCAGTCCTTACAAATGGGTAGAATACCATAGCCAAACTAGGGGAGGAGGAAGAAGAAATTATGGTGTAGTTAGGATCCCTTGCAAAACAGCAGTGGCAAACCCTGCTCGGGATCTAGAGTATAGAGGTAAGTTATAATGCTTGGCAAATGTATGCACGGAGGTCCAAGTAGCAGCCTCTATAATGTCCTTGGTAGCCACTCCTCGTAAGAAAGCTGTGGTAGTGGCTGTAGCCCTTGTAGAATGAGGCCTTATGTTCTGTGGAATTTGCTTTCCATGGTAGGAGTAACAGAATCTTATGCAATTTCCTATCCACTTGGAGATTGTCTGTTTTGAAATTGCTTTTCCTTCCCTTCCTGTTGCATATGCTACTAGAAGCTGGTCAGTTTTCTATTGCCCTTGGTTCTGTCCAGGTAGTAGCGCAACTGTCTATGTACATCCAAGGTATGCAGCAGTCTTTCCCCCCTGTTCTGTGGATTGGGAAAGAAGGTAGGTAGGTGGATTGCCTGGTTTAGAGACACTCTGGATACCACCTTAGGCATAAATGTAGGATTAGTTCTCATGGACACTCTATCTTGATGGAAGATTAGGAAGGGTTGTACTGCCATTAAAGCCTGTAGTTCCGAAACCCTTCTTGCTGAAGTAATTGCCAGCAGGAAAGCAGTTTTCCAGGATAGGTGTTGTAGATCTGCTGTTGCTGCTGGTTCGAATGGAGGGAGTGTCAATTTTTCTAGCACAAAGTTCAAGTCCCATGCTGGTAATGGTGGTTTCCTTGGAGGTTTTACATTCTTGATTCCCCTCAGAAACTGCCTGAGTAGAGGATGTGAGAAGACAGGGGGATCGAAGCTGTATTCTGCAGAAATAGCTGATGCATGTGTCTTGATGGAGGAATAGGACAGGCCTGAATGGAGAAGCTCTGCCAAATACTCCAGGATGTTGGCAATATCTACCTTTGACACATCTTTCCCTCTTTCAGTACTCCAAATGACAAACCTTTTCCATTTTCCTGCATAGTTCCTTCTTGTTGAAGGTCTGCGGGCCTCAAGGATAATGTCTTTAACCCTTTGGGATAAATCTGGGTTAGTTGCTCTTATGTAATGTTCCAGGCAGCCAGTTGCAGAGTTTTCAGGTTTGGATGCAATATGTTGTAGTTGCTCTGAGTTAACATCAAAGGAATCAGGGGTAGTGTCCACGTTTCCCCCCGAGACATGCTCCTCAGTAATGGATACCAATGTTGTCTTGGCCAATTTGGAGCTATCAGAATTATCCTTGGACGTTCCTCTTTGATTTTCAGTAGTACCTTGTGCATCAAAGGAAGAGGTGGAAATGCATATGCTGTCAGGCCTTTCCAACTGAAGGATAGAGAGTCCACCTTCCAAGCAAGTGGGTGGTATGTCCTTGTGCAGAATTTCTTGAGCTGGTGATTGAGTGGGGATGCGAATAGGTCTATTTGTGGCATTCCCCATTTCTTTGTGATGGCCTTGAAGATGTCCGGGTGTAGCATCCATTCGTGAGCATCCGAGGTAGTTCTGCTTAACATGTCTGCTAGGATGTTTTCTTTTCCCGGTACAAATCCATATTCCATAGGTCTAGAGCCATTCGGCATAGGGGGTATGAATGAGTGCCTCCCTGTTTGTTGATGTACCACATGACTGTGGTGTTGTCTGTCCTTATCATCAATTGGCCTTCTTTGAGGAATGTTCTGAAATTCTGGATTGCTAGTTTTACTGCCAGCATTTCTTTTTGATTTATGTGCAGGTGCAGCTGATCTGGAGTCCATAAGCCTTGAATGCACTTGTCCAGCATGTGGGCCCCCCAACCGAGGTCTGAGGCGTCCGTTGTGATGGTCTGGCTTGGTTGAATGCTGTGGAAGGACAAACCTGGGTTTGACCAGCATGCCTGAGCCCACCATAGGAACTCTTGTTTCAGGCATGGGATTAGTGGTAGTTCGGTTTCTAAGCTGTGTCTGTGTTGAGACCATAGATTCTTTAGATACCACTGTAGCTTTCTCATATGCAGTCTGGCATGGGGAACCAGGATTATGCAGGATGCCATGAAGCCCAAGGCCTGTAGTACTTTCCTTGCTGTTAGTTTGTTCTGCTTTGTTAATGCCAAGAAGTAAAGAGGAAGTTGTTCTTGTTTTTCTGCAGTTAGGGATGCCATCTGTTTTACTGTGTCCAATTCTGCACCCAAGAATGTTCTTGTTTGGGATGGTATCAGTCTTGACTTTTTTAAGTTGACTGTGTATCCCAGGGCTTGTAGTAAGCAAATGACTCTTTGTAAGTCTTGTGTCAGCTTGTTTTGGTTGTCCGCTTGTATCAGGCAGTCGTCCAGGTATGGATAAATTTGGATTCCCTGAAGTCTGCAGTGAGCGATTACTGATGCCAGGCATTTCGTGAACACTCTGGGCACAGTAGATAAGCCAAAGGGCAATGCTGGGAATTGATAATGCTCTGATCCTGCAAGAAATCTGAGGTATCTTCTGCAATTTGGTCGTATGGGGACGTGCAGGTATGCCTCCTTGAGATCTAGAGTTACCAGCCAATACTCCTTGCCCAGCATGGGAAGAAGTTGCTGTAGGGTCAGCATTTTGAATTTTGGAACAATGATGAATGTGTTTAAAGCGGACAGGTCGAGAATAGGTCTCCAACTTTTCTCTTTTCTTGGTACTAGGAAGAGTCTGGAGTAGAATCCCTTGCCCTGTTCTGTAGGTGGTACCCTTTCCACAGCTCTCATCTTTGTTAATTGAGCTATTTGTTTTTGAACTTCTGTCTTTTGATTTGGTGGTAGGTTTGGCATTCCTATTTTTACTGGTAAAGTGTGGAAATGAAACCTGTAGCCTTGGTCTATAGTCTGCAAAATCCACTTGTCTCTTGTGATATAGTGCCAGTTTTTTGAAAATAAGGCTAACTTTCCGCCTAAGGGTGCTGCTATTTGTTCCCTGGTAGGCGGTGTCACAGCCAAGTCACTGTGATTGTCCTGTTGCAGTGGTAGTGGTTGTATCTGTGCCTCGTTGGTTATTGCCTTGCCACTGGCGTCCCCTGTAGGCACTTCCTCTGGATTGATTTCTGCCTCTGGAACGCCTATTCCTGCCTCTCTGAGATTTAGAGGAGTCTGGAAAGGACCAATTTTTGGAAGGCCAGTTCCTGCTAAACCTTGGGGGCTGAACCTGTAAGAAATCTTCAACTGTTTGTACAGATTTTGCCTTCTCTTCCATTTTCTTCATTACCTGTTGGGCAGGAGTACCAAATAGACTGACCTTATCCATAGGAGCATCTAATAGCTTTGCTTTAACATGATCCGGCAAGACCTGTTCTTTCAACCATGCATGCCTTCTTATAACTGTGCCAGTCATGGCTGATCTAAATGAAGCCTCCAGTGCATCATAGCCACATTTTAAAGAATGGTTACTAACCTGCTGAATGTTATTCACCATTTCTAGAACATATTTCTTATCTAAGGTATCATCAGAGGACAGTTTCTTAGTTAATTGATCAAGCATAAACTCTTGGTATTGGATCATATGAAACTGACAGTTCAAAGCTCTAGCTGAGAGAGTAGCAGAGGTATATACTTTTTTACCCCATCTCTCTAAGGACCTGGATTCCCTTTCAGAAGGGAGAGGGTTTTTTGCTGAGGTTGAAGCTACTGCCTTAGGCCCCTGGGAAATAGTCTCAGGATCTGCAAAAGGAGCCTTGTATAAGTGGTGATGAGTGTCCGGTACCCTGTAAAACCTATCGGGCTTAGCAGGGGCAGGAGGTAAAGTGTCAGGAGCAGTGCAAGCATCATTGAATGCATCATCCACAACAGGAAGAACTGGAGGTATAGCTAAAGGCCTGGGTTGCGGTAAGTGTAAAAAGGTCCTAAGCCTTTTTCTAGAGTCTGAGAAATCTTGTCCCTGCCATTGGAATTGCTCTCTCATGGCATGTAAGGTTTCCCCAAAAGAAAATTCCTCTGGTGGAGAGGCAGAAGGAATCGATTCTTCAGCATCAGAATCTTCATAAGTAGAAAAAGGAGCCTCTGGATGGTCTGTATTGTCTGTATCATCAGAAGAGTCATCTGAGGACACTGGCTCGGGGGGCTCTACTCTAGGCCTCTTTTCTGGGGGTTGAGAGGCCCTGTCTGGGTGAGATTGGGATCCCCTTATTAAAGAGATGAGATCCTCTGCCAGAGTAAGCATTTGGGAACTGGAACTGGGCCTGTGAGAGGGGGGCTTAACAGGCACAGACTTAGCAGTTTTGGCTGCTTTAGCCCTAGCAAAGGCCTTAATAGACATGGCTGCAGGAGGCCTAGCAGCACCACGTGCTGGGGTAGAGACATCCATAGGGATGGTGTCCGATAAATCTTGAGAAACCACAGTAGTAGGCAAAACTTCAGAGGCCGATTCAACTAGGGTAGAAGGGGCCTCGGTAGTAGTCATGGATTCGGCTGGAGATTGACCCGTTTGCTCGGTTTCGGCCGAAACCGAGACACTCACGGTTTGCTTAACCGTGGTTTCGGCCAAAACCGCGGACCGCGAGTGTTGGTCCTTTTCTTTGCATTTCTTAACAATTTGAGTAGTCGGAGGATCCGACGGCATAATGTACGCAAAATCTGAGCCAAAAAACTGTTCAGCAAACTCCGACCAATGCCTAAGCGTTCGTCGGTTGAAGGAAGCACAGGCTAAACAAGCTGCTACGTCGTGGTCTGGGCCTAAACAAGGTAAGCAGTAAGAGTGGAAATCTTTATGAGGTATTTGTTTCCCACAAGTTAAACAGTTATTCACTTTTTCTGACATCGGCTGAGGCAAGAAAGAGTCCCCAATGGGGTATTTAGCTTTATAGAAGTCTTCGAAGTAGTATTCGGTAGTAGTAATCTCTGGATCTGACCGACCGGCACTTGCGAACAGCTTCTGCTTCGGGCGCCACGCGGCAAGAAAGACTGAGGAAAATGGCGTCGGCTGATGCCTTTATACCCGAAGACCAGCAGTGATGATGTCGGGTGAAGTGCGACACCAGCCGAGGCCAGACCCAGACTTTGGAATCCGGCCGACCGAAGGGCTGCCTGACGACAGGACAACCCATTTGTAAGGACTGCAGATGCATCCTTGAAGGACATCTGCCGTTTAAATCTCTGCAAGGTCACTTGTTTACTTAAAAGTCATCTAATATTATTAAAACTCAAACAACAAGAATTTTTCAAGAGTGCAACATGTAGCTTGCCATATATCTTGCCAAAATAATGTCCAACTGATATAAACATCAAACGATTCGTAAAAACAGCAATTCCTTTATTGATGTGAACAGTGGTAAGCGCTTTCACGTCTAAAAGACGCTTCTTCAGACCTCTATGTTACAGCATTAGCTTGTTCATTAAATATAAAAACAATTAACACATTCATTAAATCAATTAAACCAATACTGGTTTAAAGTGCAAGTGCATCTTATGTTAAACGTCATTTTCATTTATAAAAATAGTAAAACATATATGGGATGTATTTAAAACCAAAACAAAAGCTTTAATATATACTATATATTTAATATAAAAAGCAATGTTCAAAGTGTATAGGCTCTATGTAAAAATATGTTTAAGACCTCAATGAAGGCTTTTACAACTATATCATTTAATTCTTAAAAAAACTAATAGTCGGTATCCGACTGGTTACTATATAGGAATCAAAACCTTAAAACATATAAAAAGAACACATATTATATATCAGTGTCAATGTTTTAATGGCCTGGACAATAAATGCGGCTTTATAGTGATTTTTTCATTGAGCCCAAATTTATGTGCCTGTAGCCTAAGAATCCATCTATTCTCTATTTCTTCTGTATGATTTTTTATGTTACCTAATCTATTTGTCCTTGCCACTGTTTCTAGTACCCCAAACTTAAAACTATGAGTGGATCCATACTCCATAATGTGACGTGCCAAGGCATTAGTATCGTTTTCCTTGTTTACTAAATAGCTCATTGGTAACTGAAAAACCTAGCTCCTGACTCGTTTGATGGTCAGAAACCCATACCTTCTGAATGAATAATGTAGTAAAAGCCTAAAGTTATTAAATCCATACAAATGTCATTTTTCCTTGTGCCTGGAAGAAACAATTGTAGAACAATTATATGATATTCATTTTACTTGTATTTCCATTTCAGTAATGCCTATTTTCCATAACTTTAGTTGAACTGAAAAAGTAGTCTGGCCTTGCCTGCTATTCGGACTTTACATGTAGGAATGTATATCTACTTTCCCTGCGGTGTCTGTTGATCCATTTTTTGAATTAAATGTCTGCAGAATGTCTCTCATTTTAAAAAACATTACCCTTTGAATTATACTTATCCAACTGGACATTAAAGTTCACTCACAAAATAATCTTATTACAGTCAAACTGTAGCAAGTCATCCATAATTGATTAAAAAATAATTTTAATCCACAAATGGGATGTATACTGAGCCAAGAACATATAAAAATTATAAATATGTTTTCAGCAGTAATATTCTTCCCTATGAATCAACAAACTTCGGCAGCCCTTCAGAACCTAGTTCACAACAGGATTGCAATGCCTGATAATTTATTATGTTGTGATTTGACCAGCATCTGTTTAGCAGGACAGGATAAGCCTCCATAATTCACAGAAGCTAGATTTACTTCCTGCAAAAAAGTTATTGCAGACTTAGTATACCGCAAATAATTACATTTCTCCTCTTTATATTACTTTTCAGATAGTTTTTGATTAAAATGAATAATATACATATACTTCAGAAAAAGAAAAAAAAAACACCAGGTAAAGTCTCGGTTTTATGAATTTTTCTAGGAATTTTTTATGGCAAATGTTGATGGCTTTCAGTTCAACTTCTGCCGTCTGGACAGATGTTAAAAAACAAAATGTCCTTATATGAGACTTGTGAAGTGCCATGGAATTAAAATTCTGATGTTACATATTTCTGCTGTAAAGATTTCCTGATAGGATTAAACAATCCTCATTTTGAGATTATTGCTTCTGGTTAAGTCCTGAAAATTAAAGATCATAGCTTCGTTACATTGGAGCCTACCCCTTTTTGTTGCAGTCTTAAGGCTAATGGAGAGCTACTCCTTACAGGTGATGCATACGGAGTTCTTTCCTTTTTTAGTAGTACTCTGAGAGCCATATATACAGTACATGCACATACACATACAGTAGCATAGCTAGGGTGGGCCAAAGGGGCGGATGCTGACCAGTCTTTAGTGCAGTACATTTTTGGCATTGAAATGCCAGTAAGTATTGCATTTGTGGGCATATGAGTTAAGCACTTGCTACAATTTAAGAAGGAAGGAAGCTTTTTTTTTTTTTTTTTTTTTTAGAGTTGAAGTGCTATATTTCTGATATAAATGCTTCCTTCACTTTAAAAGTAAAGAGAAATGCATTTTTTAGAACGGAAGTACTTTTTTTCTTTTTTCTTTTCCACTTAAACATTGGGGGTGGGGTAGATCAGAGGTCAGCACTAGGCACCACAACTGCTACCTACACCTCTGCATACATATAGCATATTGATTTCTCAGTGAAGACAGCCCTACAATTTGGTGGCAGTCACTCATGTCCACACTGTTTGGGAAACTATATACAGCTGTAGGCCTGCAATGACACCACTTCAAGGAATCTGTGTATCTGTGATGCTGATGAGTGATGGTTGAGAAATGCCTATCATATCCCCAGGTGGCCTCATAAGCATGCCTGTGCCTAGGAAACTCATAGCTACACTAGCTGTACACAGCAAGGATAGTGGTCACCCAAAGCTATCTTGTGATATATGCTGTCATGGAATACATGACATCTGTCCTGACCAGCCTACACCTGTCTGTGGATTCACTGTCTTATCAGCTGACAGCAGCTGAACCTTCACCACATCAGTATTTTGTGGGGCATTTGCACAACTGCTGTATAAATGGTTATACTAGCTTGCATTGCACATTTTCTGCTCTGTTGTGCTGTTTTTCCTTTATACTAGTGCTTTTTGTGCAAGTCGCTGTTCGTGGTGATACCTCCCTTCTGTAAATGTGCAACATGATTACCAGGCCTTGCTTTCTCTCTCTTATTCACAGTAAGTCTTGTAAACATGTTTGTCTATGTCATATACATTAAGAATGCTACACACATTCACATTTGTTTGCACACAGATACACTTCTTTGCATTTCTGCCTGTTTCTGAATCACTCGGCTACATACGTGACCACAATGTTGGCACAGCTCATTCAGGGGTAAGTTAACTCAGTTACTACTCCACTTCACCTCCAGTGACTAAGAACCAAACAAACATAGAAAAGAGCTCAGATTCAAGGAAAACACAACTCCAGGGTAAAGATTTTCAAATCCTTTATTCTGGTGCCACGGCCTTTCGCCTTCAAAGGAATACAAATATATGAACAGACCCCCATTTTATAGTCATCCTCACTGTGAATTAATACATAAACACCTTAATTAAGACCTTAATTTAAATCAGTACATTCATTTCAAAATTAAAGGCATGAGCATAACACAAACTATTAAATATTAGTATTTATACAATATAAACAATTCTAATCACACTACTGCAAATTGTTAATTCAATAGCACATTTTAAACTTTTCATCATGCACCTTTTCAAATAAAACTTTTAAACTCTTTCTTCTTACAAAGTTAATTTTTACTTTCTATGTCCATGCCCCTAGGTTGAAGTGTTCTAAAATTTATAATAATTTTACATTCTAGCTTATTAAGTTCATTCTTAAAGTTTCCTGTATTATTCATTAAAGGACGTGCTAGTACACTAAAAATTAATTTATGATTATTTCCCCCATGTGCTGACATGAAATGCTCTGCTACTGGACACAAGTTATTTCTTTTCATGATGTCCACTAGGTGTTCCACGATTCTTACTTTAACTTTCCTTTTTGTTTGACCTATGTACCACTTCACTCTCTCACAATCACAACCTATAATGTAAACAACCCCCTGTGAGTTACAGTAAAAGGTCTCTCTGGCCTTTAATGTAAACAGCCCCCTGTGAGTTACAATGAAAGGTCTCCCTGGCCTTATAGAACTTACCATTAATTCTAAATCCATCAAGATTTTTTGCCCTACTGCAGACACTACAATTCCCACAAGCCCGCATGCCAACTCTGTCAGTGGCCATTACTCTTTCAACATTTCCACTTAGTATCTCTTTAAGATTCCCAAATCTATCATATGAAAAGGTGGTGTATTCAGGAAAAAGATGTCCTACATTAGGGTCGTCTCTTACCATATACCAAAATTTCCTAATGATATGTTCAACACTATGTAAAACGGGAAACTTTTGCAACAAAAAATATTTTATTTTCCCCATTCAACTCCTGTGATTAATTTACATTTTGTCTCCACTCGCTCTTTTCTGTTCTCTTGTTTTTTCTGACCCCTAGGACTACATCCTCAGCATCCTGTAAAACACCTGCAGAGTATCCCTTGTATCTCAATCTCTCAATCGCCTCCCCTAAAAATGATTTTTTCAAACTCTCTTCCGATGTATTAAAATAAATTCTTTTCAGTTCTCCCAGGGGTAAGGCCTTAATTAAATGGGGGGGGGTGCATGCTCTCCGCATGTAGAAAATTGTTGACTGCAGTAGGCTTCCTATGTGATTTAAATTCTATTTTATTTTCCCCACTCACATATAATTCCACATCCAAATATGTAATGTTAGTGGAGCTAATGTGATGAGTACATTTTAAACCATGTTCAGTGTTGTTCAAATCCTCCATAAATCCTGTAAATTTTGCTTGCTCTCCTTTATGTGTTAATTCACAGTGAAGATGGCTATAAAATGGGAGGGGTCATATATTTCTATTCATTTTAAGGTGAAAGGCTGAGGTACCAGAATAAAGGATTTGAAAATCTTTACCCTGGAGTTGTGTTTGCCTTGAAGCTGAGCTCACTTCTATGTTACTTAACTGAGTCTCATGTTCAAGGATGCCCACAGCCTTTTTTAATTTTAGTTTAAGAAAGAGATGATATCTGTGAGAATCTGAGATATGCAGTCATGCAAAAATAATGCAACTACTTAAAAAAAAATACAAACAAACTACTACTGATATGTGATATACCTGCATACATTTAGTCAGTTTTCTTCAGAACTTTTTAATATTAAATTGCCAAAAAGTAAATCCATTGATTTCATTAATTCATTGAAATCTACACATATTTGCTGAAACACATTATTATTTAAGGTCAGATTATAGAATAATAGCTTCTTATCCAAAATCTGTCTCAAGTTACTTAGCAAGTCTGATAAACAATGCCAAGCTGATAATCAATGACTTTGTTAAAAACATGTATATTAGTGTTATGTCTTGACATGTTCATAATGAAAGTGTAAAGTGTAACATATAACATACTTTATTGCAATAATTAAGTATTCATTCAGCAATGATTACAAATGTGGATTTACCTAGCAGATATGTATATTTGTTAGTTTTATTAACCTACACTACATAGGACTAAAACTTTACTCTGTTTTCATCCTGAGCTCACCCCTACACATTCATTTACACAATTCAGAAGGACAACAGTATGCACCAGTTTGCGAAGACAAGTTTAGAAGGCTTCCCTTTATATAATGCATGGAGAAAAGCAAGAACTCACTCCAAAGGTAAAAAGAAGAAATCAGTACTAGTTGTATGTAAACTGAACATGCCACGCTACTGCCTTACCACAGCTTCCTTTCACTGTGTTAGGATATACTTAAAGATATCAACGTTCACTGTGCACGTGCATGTACATGTGGGTGTGCATGAATGCATCTATACAGTGATCCAAGAATATGAATGAATGCATCTATACAGTGATCCAAGAATATGAATGAATGCATCTATACAGTGATCCAAGAATATGAATGAATGCATCTATACAGTGATCCAAGAATATGAATGAATGCATCTATACAGTGATCCAAGAATATGAATGAATGCATCTATACAGTGATCCAAGAATATGAATGAATGCATCTATACAGTGATCCAAGAATATGAATGAATGCATCTATACAGTGATCCAAGAATATGAATGAATGCATCTATACAGTGATCCAAGAATATGAATGAATGCATCTATACAGTGATCCAAGAATATGAATGAATGCATCTATACAGTGATCCAAGAATATGAATGAATGCATCTATACAGTGATCCAAGAATATGAATGAATGCATCTATACAGTGATCCAAGAATATGAATGAATGCATCTATACAGTGATCCAAGAATATGAATGAATGCATCTATACAGTGATCCAAGAATATGAATGAATGCATCTATACAGTGATCCAAGAATATGAATGAATGCATCTATACAGTGATCCAAGAATATGAATGAATGCATCTATACAGTGATCCAAGAATATGAATGAAAGTTCTAAAGACAAATGCACCCATGCACAATATAGCACTTTGACTGTCACGGGCTTCTACTCAGGTCAACTCCTTAGTCACATGTTACATATGTAGTAAGCTGTGTTACCTTTCTCACATCCGTCTGTCCAAAACCTACTTTTTCTGTCTCTCCTTTGAGTATTACAACATGTTTTTCTCCATTTTTCACAAACATCCTCTGTCTCTCCTTTGAGTATTACAACATGTTTTTCTTCATTTTTGCACAAACATCCTCTGTATCTCCTTTGAGTATTACAACATGTTTTTCTCCATTTTTGCACAAAGGGTCATTTGCTGTGTCACATCAGCAGTGACCATAATGTAGAGCCAATGTTTACACCACTGGCTGCTAGTCCTGCTGCAGTTGTTCTACCATGCCACACATGTTTCTTCTGATCTGCTACACCATGTAGACAAACCCATTACGCCATTGTCAAATCTGCCTCTCAGGATGATTAGCTCCTCTGTCTCTCCTTTAAGTATTACAACATGTCTGCTACACTGTGCACACATTTGCTTAAACTTTCTTATCTATTTGACTCAACTCCTTATTTTTTACTACTTACCCATTATAATAAATCCATATTGTCAGCCCCTGGACCATATTTTACAGTTATGTTACTCCATTGCAGTTGTGTTTGCAGCTATGTATGTTGGTTCTCCTGTAATTTGAGCATAGAGTGGGCAAGCTGTAAGTGCTGTTACCTGCACCAGAGTTATATGACTTACGCATTTTGACGTGGGTATGATAGACATAAGTAAGAGGTATAGAAAGCTGCTTTATGTTTTACTTTTGTGTACCCTATTTTTCTTGATAGATTTATACTGTTGTCTTATTTTATCATATGGTTACATTGGTGTGCTCTTAATACATAATTCTTCTTAGCTGGGATAGAGTGTTGCAGGAAGTGAGGAAGCAGACTGGAGAGGTACAAGTGACTGCTGTTTTTGCTCAGACTTTACTGTGAAAAAAAGCCATTATGGCAGTCAGTATACAAAGCCGTTTATAATAACTGCTTGTGGCAATGAGTAAAAATATTGGTCATATGCATGTCAACAATATACAGACACTCTGTACAATACATGTATAATAGTAATAATAAACACAATGTTCCTGTATAGCACTATATGTACACAGACACACACACACACACACACACACACACACACACACACACACACACACACACACACACACACACACACACACACACACACACACACATAAAACAATTTCGATTTATGGCCTACTCCCATTAACCTCACAGTATCATATCAGCATCAGGGTCAAACAGTAAGCAAACAGGGTAACTACTTCCATTGCATACAAACAGAAATAGAAGGCACTAAGAAAATAAGCTAGGGCACTGACATTTTCTGCTAGGTGTTCCTCTGGGAAAACTGTGCCTTGCAGTCAATCACAGTAATGGCTGCATGGCAGGCTGGGAACATCATGCCGCAAGCAACATATCACTTCTGATTTATCACTAAACTGCAGAGTGTTACTTCCTGCATACATTTTTCAACAACCCACAAAATCTTTGGCTGATTACAAATTCATGAATATTCTCAGAAATTATGACAGCTCCTCACTAGTACATGAGTTAACATTCCTAGTCTGAATAATACATTCGGAGCTCAAGTTCAACAGACTAATAAAAACCTGAATAACTTCATTTAGATACTTCTTTACTTTCTATGAAAGTGTTTTCAGAAAGAAAATCCCTCCATGTCACAACTTTGATGTTTATGCATATCCTTGTATTTTCTTCTGCTTCTTCACTGGTTATCTACCCTCTTCCTCACAGATGAGGTACTTTATTTTTAGCTTGGTTAGCTCCATGAATATTACTCATTACAACCCATGCTACCACCATCCCAATTACAGTTTTATCTTCATGACTGTATGGTTTGCAACTGCTGCTGCGTAAAATGACTTGGTAACCATTAATATCATCACCGTTTGATACACGGAGCAGTTCTTCTTCCACCTCTGTAACTTTAATTGATTTTATGTCTGGCAGCTGCCACAGAAGTTAATGTTGCAAGCTATAGTTTCTGTGGTGCAGGGTTTGATTCCCTCATCCGTCATTTTTCTCTTGTGTGACCTTGAGCAAGTCACTTAGCCAGACATTCCTCCTGGGTCACCCCTGAAAAGGGACTGTATGCCCAGTGGGCCTACCTGGTTAACAAACCGTATTATTATTATTATTATTATATGATGAGAGGCCATATTAATATCCTAATACAAAATTCTTTCTGTTACATAGTATTATTTCATAAAGCCTATTGGTAAATTTCATACTGAGCCCTTTATTTCCCCTCAGATAATTAGCTTACTAATGGTTACATTGCCATTCTCACTCTCATGGACAAATGTACATGTAATAGTCATTAGTGTACATTCCGGTATTTCCCAGATGCCTAAATATATAATGATTTATCATTTTTAACCAGAAATATACTATTCATTATATCCTGTGATTTCATTTCCTTAATGGTTATCCATCTGGAATGATCAGTATTCCTTTTTTTTCCTGTGCTCTTCTCTGGTACTGTACACCTTTTTGTCACTGATAACTTCATTAAAATCTGCACACATATTCTACCTATCTATCCTTTATTAACCGTGTTGGTCTCAATAGGCTAGTGGCCTCTTTTCAGGGGAGACCCAAGGAGGTATTTATACTACTAGAGGACCTACTACTCTTTTTGACAAGTGTCATGAGATCTTTTACATCTACATGAGCTATTGCAAACCCAAGCAGATGGGACCTCAGTTTAATGCCTTATCTGAAGGGTGACACACTGAGGAGGACAGCACCCCCTTATACTGCACTGTAGTATCAATAATCCAGCTGCCTAGTGTTGGAATAGAACCCACAGCCTTATGCACCAAATTTAAGTGTACAACCTGCTGTGCCACTGACACCACTACATATGCATAGAATGAAGTTATACATAATCTTAATGAAGATTGCGAGAGATAAATTCTTACCTGCCAGCAGGAAGTGATGGACTCTTTAACCTCGAAGCAGTGTTACAAACTGCATTCTCACTGTCACTCAGTTAAGCAACACTTGAAAATACAGCCAGTTTTTTTTCAACTGCTTGTGTTTGAGGGTTCTCTGCTGACTGCATAACAGTTTCTGTCACCAGAATAGATTAAAGACGTAAAAGAAAATATGCTTATCTGACAAATGAAACCTATTCTAAACAGGAGGATTTTATAATACAGGAACATTTATCTGAGAAGCTTTTCACTAAGTCATTTGGATTCAGTAGATTTAATGAGTTTCCACTATATCTTGTATGTAAATAAAGTCATATAACTAGTCAAAACGTTCAAGTCATAGGTTCACTTCCTGCAATGACTTTTCATTTATGTGATATTGCATGAAACATAACAAACCTATTGGTAAATTTCATACTGAGCCCTTTATTTCCCCTCAGATAATTAGCTTACTAATGGTTACATTGCCATTCTCACTCTCATGGACAAATGTACATGTAATAGTCATTAGTGTACATTCCAGTATTTCCCAGATGCCTAAATATATAATGATTTATCATTTTTAACCAGAAATATACTATTCATTATATCCTGTGATTTCATTTCCTAATGGTTATCAATCTGGAATGATCAGTATTCCTTTTTTTCCTGTGCTCTTCTCTGGTACTGTACACCTTTTTGTCACTGATAACTTCATTAAAATCTGCACACATATTCTACCTATCTATCCTTTATTAACCGTGTTGGTCTCAATAGGCTAGTGGCCTCTTTTCAGGGGAGACCCAAGGAGGTATTTATACTACTAGAGGACCTACTACTCTTTTTGACAAGTGTCATGAGATCTTTTACATCTACATGAGCTATTGCAAACCCAAGCAGATAGGACCTCAGTTTAATGCCTTATCTGAAGGGTGACACACTGAGGAGGACAGCACCCCCCTTATACTGCACTGTAGTATCAATAATCCAGCTGCCTGGTGTTGGAATAGAACCCACAGCTTTATGCACCAAATTTAAGTGTACAACCTGCTGTGCCACTGACACCACTACATATGCATAGAATGAAGTTATACATAATCTTAATGAAAATTGTGGGAGATAAATTCTTACCTGCCAGCAGGAAGTGATGGACTCTTTAACCTCGAAGCAGTGTTACAAACTGCATTCTCACTGTCACTCAGTTAAGCAACATTTGAAAATACAGACAGTTTTTTTTCAACTGCTTGTGTTTGAGGGTTCTCTGCTGACTGCATAACAGTTTCTGTCACCAGAATAGATTAAAGACATAAAAGAAAATATGCTTATCTGACAAATGAAACCTATTCTAAACAGGAGGATTTTATAATACAGGAACATTTATCTGAGAAGCTTTTCACTAAGTCATTTGGATTCAGTAGATTTAATGAGTTTCCACTATATCTTGTATGTAAATAAAGTCATATAACTAGTCAAAACGTTCAAGTCATAGGTTCACTTCCTGCAGTGACTTTTCATTTATGTGATATTGCATGAAACATAAATATAGCAAGTGGTCTGGTATGAATATTAGCCAACCTGGTCGGGTCTTCAGAATTTAGTAGTTTTATTATTTGTGCTACACTGTTACAACTTTTCCATGGTATAAAATAGTGATCTTCTTATACAGTTTGCACATTCTGCCAGTACCTCTTTCATGAGCACTAAGAATAAGTTACATAATCACCTGTCACAACAATAGTTCATTAAAAGGATCAGACACAATGTAGCACTAGTTTGAGTTCGACACAAGGTGTAAGGAAAGTGTAGAAAAATATCAGCAACAGTTTTTCATGGGATTACCAGTTACCTTAATGTTTGTTACATGCTGACAGACCTGACTGAATGCAGTGCCTCACTTATCACGTATCAGCAACGGAAGGAGGAATCAACAGGGATCCTGAAGCGGGGGCATAAAAAAGGAGGATAACGAAAGAGGGGAGTGATAGGGACGGAACTGCCACATTAGCCTATTGTAATTTGAAGACTTATTTTAACAGCAAATTATGATATCTGAGGTACACATACAGAGCCCGCAGCACATCCCCCTTAAGAAATGTAGCCACAAGGGATAGCTAGTCAGTGGATGCCCTGCATACAACGGCAGAACCCAGGTGCCAGCATCTGAAAATATAAGTAGCAACATCCACTGCAAAAGCCAGTAGTTGTAATTGTGTCAATACCTCAGGTGAATCGCTCCTTGACAATTCAGTCCCTTAGTTACAATAGCAAAACCATATATCTGCACAAAATTTCAAGGAAACTGCTAAGAAAGAGGAGGACCTTGTTTTATCGAGTACAAAGACACAAAAGCTGATCAGATTTCTTCACTAAACCAACTCATTATTATATCAGAAGCATTACAGAAACCGATTCTGATGTTTCTCGACCAGTAAAGACTCCCTGCTACTGAAAGGTAGAAGAATATGTACTTATTGGATAAATTCTGAAACGTCTTAAAAATAAAATGTAATACTACATTAACTAGATATATATATATATATCACTGTCTGACACACTGAATAGTGCTGGAAGCATAAAACACTGGCTTCCTGATATACAGTCATTGTGCTGAAGTATGTATTATGTATGTTCTCTCATTGTCTGAGACGTTCTCAACCTATTTCTGTTTTCTCCCAAAATCATACTGGTCGACTGAGTATTCTAAACAGTCATACATAGCTTATTTCTCCTTGCCATGTGACCATGATCTACAAGGGTCCAGAAGCACTTACACTGCTAACAAATAATTACACTAAACATCAAAATGTATAAATTGAAATCATTCAACCAAAAGTAAGTGAAAGCAAGCAGTGCATCACTAGGAAATAATACACCACTAGCTTCTCTTAAAAAGAAAACAGCTTGAGTTTAGGTAAAAAAAAAAAAAACATTCCCATAAAATCTTCTTAACACTCCCATTATTATGAAAATCCACTGAATAGAACTGGTGAAAACGGTCAAATCATAGATTCACTGTAACTAATTTAGTCCAGATATAGATTCTTAGTTTTAGCACTTGAATTTGCTTATTCGTGATCAGCACTTGTTCAGAACTTGTAAGCACTAAATAAGCCACTAATTACTATAGCACTCAACCTTCCTCATTACTTAGAGGAAAACAGTTTTGGTACTTACTTTCCTCACTTGCTTAGAGAAAAACAGCTCTTGTACTCACTTTCCTCACTTATCTAGAGGAAAATATTTTTTTATTCAGGCATATCCAAGGGTCATGAATACTCTCAGAAATGATGACAGCTCCTCTGATGAATCTGGGCATCTTGGGGCAATGTAGAAATTGCCTCATGTACACAAACAGAGATGCACTTATCTAGCCAAACTGGAGGTAAAGCTCTCTCCAATCAAGACTAAACTTGACAGTCAAGAGGAGAAGGTAAACACTTACACCACAGCACACTTATCACATAGTCTCACTAAACCTACACCACCAAAATCCACACATAGAAACACAAAAACATTTGCAGAGGCTCTTAATAATAATCTGCTCAAGCAACAGAGACCTCCAAAGCAGAAATGCAAGCAATCTCCACCCCACCCCCCCAACACAACCCAAATGACACATAGCCAGCAGACTCAGTGTGCCACTCAACCACAGCCAATAAGGCAAAACAACATAACCAACACACTAGTCATAGGTGACTCTATAGTCAGGCACACTGATGTCCCACTCACCAGGCTAAACAAAGAGAAGGTTACTGTCAGCTGCCTGTCAGGTGCCAGGATCCATCACATAACCCATGCACTCAGGTCACTCCACAACAAGTACAAATATGACTCTGTCATTGTCCATGTTGGTGTGCACGACCTGAGATGTACATCCCTGGACTACATGAAAAGAGACATGGAAGAGTTCACCGATCTTGTAGCCCAGGCAGGTATGACCCTAGCCCTGAGTAGTATTCTGCCATCACCCAGAATGATGCCACAGTGCAAGGACAAACTTATTTACTTCAACAATTGGCTAAGCTTCTGGTGCCATTCTAAAGGGATCCAGTATCTGTCTGCCTGAGATGACATGGTCGACAGACCACGATGCTTTGCCAGAGATGGCCTGCACCTGTCACCCCTGGGATTCCGGATACTGGCTAAGGTTCTTGCCACCCCTATAGTGCCTTTTATAGGCAAGGTTCAAATGACAAATTCAGCACCATAACAGGGACAGGCAAGCAAAAACTGAGGGTGATGCTACTCAATGCTAGAAGTCTAAATCTCGAAATGCATTCACTCGAGGCACTCCTTAAAATGGAGAACATTGATATCTGTGCAGTGACTGAGACCTGGTTCAAGGCTCCAGAGAGCACCTCTGCACTACCAGGCTATAACTCATACCACACCTTTTGGCCCTGTAACCTGGACCGGAACACCAAAGGCGGAGGTGTATCCATATTCATTAAGGATATCCATACCTCCAGGCTAGTTGCTCAGCATAATGCAGCCGATGTTATCCAAGTGCAACTAACTCTGGGCAAAACTGCAATCCACATTGTAGCTTGCTACAGATCACCCACCATGCCCCAGGATTCCCACTCATCTTTTCTTGATGTACTGGAAAATATTAGGGTTCAACCAAACACCCTAATAATGGGCAATTTCAACTACCCCACCATTAACTGGGAAAACTACTCATGTACCAACTCCTTCACTCAACACTTTCTGGAATTCATAAACTCCAATGCCCCGGATCAACTTATCCACACCCCCACCAGGGGCAACAATATCCTGGATCTGGTCATTACCAATATGAGTGACCGGTGTTCCACACCTGAAGTCAACGCCTCATTGGTACGATCCAACCATAAGCTAATTACCCTAGATATCCACATCCTGCCTCCACCCCCCATTAAGGAAACCATGGTAAACAATTTCTCCAAAGCCAACTTCATGCTTCTTAAGACAGAAGTGGTAAACTTCATGACACCCATGCAGATGGACAATACAGTTACAACTACTGAATCCTACACAATTGCACTTTATAAGCACTTACACGAGTGCATGGATCGTGCTATCCCAAACAGAACCAAGACGCTATCCTCCAAAAAAAGGAAGCCAATCTAGTGGTCCCCTGCCATAAACAAACTGTACAACAGAAGAAAAAAACTGTTGCAAAACAGAGTAAAATCCCACGAGTGGAGGAGCTCCCTGGTCAGCCTCAGTAAGAAGCTGCGATCCTTGATAAAATCCTCCAAAGCTAGTTAAGAAAACAAAATCGCCACTGATTCTAAAGACAACCACAAAGCATTCTATAGCTATGTCAAGAATCTCAATGGCAACACTCAGATCTGCTCTGAGTTACAGCACAATGGCACTAAATATACAGACCCAACTGATATTGCCAACATCCTGGCAGATAGGTTCAGTGCTAACTTTACCCCCTCTCACCCCCTAAAGAGCCCATCTCTATACCAGAAGAATGCAAAGTTCCTGTAATCACAGCTGCACAGGTAAAAACCACACTCTCCAAAGCCAAGAACACAGCATCCATGGGACCAGACAACATCCCAGGCTGCATTCTGCATGAACTACAGAACGAACTGGCACATCACCTAAGTACCATGTTCAGTCATAGCCTCACCTCAGGCTTTGTGCCTGCTGAATGGTGCACAGCAACGGTTATCTCACTCCACAAGGGGGGAGCCACCACAGACCCCCAGAACTACCACCCCATTAGCCTGACGAGCCTGGTCTGCAAGGCCATAGAATGTATCATCATGGAACTTATAAACAAAGACATTGGTAATCTCCAAACTCTGATCCCCACCCAGTTTGGGTTTGTAAAAGGCAGATCATGTCTCCTAAACCTGAGAGACTTCTTTGAAGCAGTCACCAAAGCCGTAGACAAGGGTAAGGTGGTTCACACAGCCTAGCTAGATATTGCCAAGGCTTTCGACATCATCCGCCACTCTGAAATTATAAATAAACTCACCAAACTAGGTATAAATCCCTATGTCAAAAGATGGGTTGCCAACTGGCTTACTGACAGAACCCACACTGTGAAAGTAGCAGACTCCAAATCCGACTTCAGACCAGTGACAAGTGGAGTACCACAGGGTTCAGTCCTGGGTCCTCTCCTGTTTGGTATGTACTTCTCTGAAGTACAGGCTAACACAGAAGGTCTTTGGCTAATGAAATTCGCAGATGACTGCAAACTAGTAGCCATAATTGAAACTCCTAATGATGTGGACATCCTACAAAAGGGCCCCACTGAGACAGATGCCTGGTGTCAAAGCCATGGCATCAAGCTCAATGCCAAAAAGTGCATTGTCATCCCCTTTGGTAAAATCTCTGTACCCATGAACTACAACATAGGAGGTAGTATACTTAACACTGAAAGTGTGATAAGAGACCTTGGGACGCAGGTGGACTGTAGTCTCTCCTTTGATAATCACATCGCCACAGTAGTCAGGAAATCCCTCTACATGGCACACCTCATCACAAAAGGTTTCTCATCCAGAAAAAAAGAGGTCATTGTTCCCCTGTACTCATCACTCATTAGACCCATTATAGAGTACAACACCCCTTTTGGTATGTACTTCACAAGACATCTACAACAACTGGAAAGGCCACAGAAATACCTCCCAAAGAGGATTACCAGCCTCAAACAGATGCCCTACGCAGACCGTCTCAAAAACTCCAGCTTTACTCTGTTGCATATCACCTACTCAGAGGTGATCTCTGCCTAACATACAAAGCTATGTCAAACCCAGAGCTGTTGGACATGCTCCACTTAAAGAAATACCAATCCCTCCGAGCTACATGCTCTAGGGACCTAAACCTTGTCACCACAATAAACAGAACATGCCGGAGGGATAGATTCCTGTCCCAGAAACTTCCCATACTCTGGAATAAACTACCTATCTATATCAAACAAAGCTCCTCATTAGCTCTCTTCAAGAAAAATCTTGATGATTGGATGGGAAATAGGAAATTCACCCCGGGGATCACATCTGTGGCTCTGCTCAACAGTGGCACAGAAAAATAATTTTCTTGGGTGGCAAAAGCCGGGGTACCATTTTGACTGGGCTTGTATAGGCCCTAGGGCTGATAGCCTAGTACCTACCTATGAACCTATGAACCTATGAATAATCTTGAAGAATCATCATCATTCAGGATGAGGGAGTGTAGGTCTTATTGAGGAACTGGGATTCAAATGTGAGTTTTCATTTGAGGAAAGCTCTGTATTATGGCAGCCTGAGCTGAGTTATGGATCCATTCTGCATAATTTTCCTGGAACACAAAGATGACAGAGAAAAGCTGCCTCTATAGAAAATATCTAAATCCCAGAGCAGAGACATAGATGCTGCAAATCTTGAAATGTGATGCAAAAAAATAAGAATAATAATTATAATAATAAATCCTGTCAGAGACAAGACAAGCTGATTTTTGTGTCTTCTATATACTACCTAAATAGAAAACATTCTTAACACCAGAAACATAACATTATATTGAAATATTCAAAAGTGGCATCACTACAATTGATCTGTAAACTGCCAAATCCAATGATGACACTGAACATTAGGCTCACAATTTTCAAAAAAATAATTTAGAATAAGCCTACTTATAGTGGGGTACATTTGATTTATATGTTATAACGGGAATATTGACTGCCTAGCAGTGAAAGTTGATTTGAAACCCATTTGGCAACCAAAGAAAGGTAACTGAGGCAATGGAGAACAACCACACTGTACTCTTAAACTAATCAGCAGGAGGAATGCTAGCTGCTGAGAAACTGAGATGTTGTCTAGCAGAATTCTGAAACTGTCGTGGGTAGTACTCACCTGGATTTCCAACTCAGGTCTGCACTTTCAGAGTTTAGGAGCACCAGTCCATAATTAGACATGCATATGATTGGTGTGACTTATTGTGACAAAGGGTTTGAAAGGCTCACTGCTTTATGTGGGTACAGGGCTGGCAGACTTCTAAATTGTATCGATTTTGGAGGAACATTCTTATTTTCAGGCCTGATTTACCCTGCACATGAAGTACCTCTTTTGGGGCTATGTCCCTATTTTCAGGCTAGATTAACCCCTTCACCAAAGTTTCTGAATTCCTCTCATCGCATATGCTTTTTGAAGCTGTCTAGTACACAAAAAACACACTACAAAACCAACATACAAGTGCCACTAATAAACTGAAGAAAGAGGATACAATTTTTTCAGAAGGAAAAATGAGTGACCTTTTGTAGTGGACTTTTGGAACACAGTTCTATAAAGTCTACAGGTTTTATATTTTCTCTTTGATCTTCTTCTTCTTCTTCTTTCGGTTGCTCCCTTTAGGGGTTGCCACACTGGATCATCTGTTTCCATTTCTTCCTGTCCTCTGCATCTCGCTCTGTCACACCAACCACCTGCATGTCCTCTCTCACCACATCCATAAACCTTATCCTAGGCCTTCCTCTTTTCCTGTTACCTGGCAGCTTCATCCTTAGCATCTTTTTCCCAATATACTCAGCATCCCTCCTCAGCACATGTCCAAACCAACGTAATCTTGCCTCTCTGGCTTTGTCTCCAAACCTTCCAACCTGGGCTGAACCTCTAATATACTTATTCCTAATCCTGTCCATCCTCGTCACACCCAGTGCAAATCTTAACATCTTCAACTCTGCCATTTCAAGCTCTGACTCCTGTCTTTTTGTCAATGCCACTGTCTCCAACCCAAATAACATAATTGGTCTCACTATCCTCTTGTAGACCTTCCCTTTCACTCTTACTGGTACTCGTCTGTCACAAATCACTCCTGACACTCTTCTCCACCCACTCCATCCTGCCTGTACTCTCTTCTTCACTTCTCTTCCACACTCATCATTACTCTGAACTGTTGATCCCAAGTATTTAAACTCATCCACCTTTGCCACCTCTACTCCCTGCATCCTCACCATTCCTCTATCCTCCCTCTCATTCACACACATATATTCTGTCTTAGTCCTGCTGACCTTCATTCCTCTTCTCTCTAGAGTATTTCTCCACCTCTCCAGGGTCTCCTCCATCTGTTCCCTACTCTCACTACAGATCACAATTTTATCTGCAAACATCATAGTCCATGGTATATTTTCTCTTTGATAACATGCTTATATTTCCCCATCAGTTTTGTTACTCCGTTTTTAAATGTGTTTCTAAATGGTATCCCACAATCCTGCTGGAAGTGGGAAGAGTTATGTGCTACTTGTTATTCAGATGTTATGCTAATGAGATGTCCAGACTTTTGGCTGGATGTACCTACTTTTCAAGGGCCTTTGTACCTATTTTCAATGACCGCAGGTTGAGAAGGATGGCTCTCATGCCTGACCATTGTAGGTCTTATCTGACACAAACCATCTCTTTGCTGGTTGCCCTCACTTTCTCTTGCCTTCTTCCTGTCAGTCCCAAGCCATCTTCACCAGATTGCCACCTACTTTCTTGCTTGTGTCTCTGTCTTTGACGTTTTCTGCAATAGAAGCTACTTAGGCTTCTGTTCTGATGTCCTCATTTCTTAACCTTCTGTGGTATGCCTAGCTAATACAAGTTTCTAGTGAATATATACTTGAAGAAAGCCTGCCCCACAGTGTGCCTCCTATCACCAATCTCAGGCACTTTGTATGTATCACCTCTAGCTTCCTCAACTGCTCTGCCTTCACTGCCCAAGTTTCCATACCATGCAGTAGCACTGATTGCACTACAGTTTTATACACCATGGTTTTCAGCTTCTTTGGCATTTTTCTGTCTCACAACTATGTCAGTAACAAGAACTGACCTCACAATTTGCCTTTCAATGTATATACATTTTAACAACACAGTTCTTTAAAAAAATCGGTTACTGCATAAGGCTTGTCATCATGTTCTATGAAAATGCTGTATTATAACCCTCCCTTATTTTCATCTGAATCGAACATTCCCACTGTTGCAGGTTAAGTACATTTTTTGAGAAAACTAAATCCCTGTATGTTAGTGTAATATTAGAACCAATAAACATCATTACAGTTCAAAACTCTAAGATGTAAGAATATAAACTGCTATGCTAAAGCTGTTACAGCCCACTTGTATATCCTGCATATACTGCAACTTTTCTATTAGTTAAATGCAGATCATAACATTTTCACTTCATGCATGCATGAGGAGGGGAGGTTCTAAAGGGAAGTTTACAAATATATCCACATTAGAACCATCTACTAAACCCTCCATATCCCCATAACTGACTTATTGCTGCAGATATTACCTGACATACTTTATGTGTGTGTTAGTGAGGCTGGTAGAAGGGGATCAGTACACCATGTATCTACCTGCTTATCTACATGACAGGCAAAAACTCTTCCTAGTATACATATGTAGATCCCTGATGCCTGTGTAGAAACAAACGTTATTTAACAGCATTTAGCATGGCACACTGCAGCTGTACATATTATGAACAAAATCAAGCAGCAACTTAGTAATAGTTAAGAGGACTCTGCAAAACACTGAGAGGAGATAAACGGGGTGCATCATAAACATAGTTATGTTCAGTGCCTATAAGTATGGATAAAACATGAGGCACTATGAATGTGATCTGTTTATGAGTGACACTAAAATAGGTGTGACACTGGGAATGGAAGAAAACTTGCAGAATGAGAGCTATGGAGACTTTCAGACTGGTTGGACAAGTAGCTCCTAAGGTTTAATGCAGAAAGATGCAAGGTTCTTTACCTGAAATCCAGCAACAATGTGGATTGAATCACTTTATACAGTAAAGAAAAAGAAAATGAATGCAATTTGATGCTTACTGTAGAAGTGAACCACCAGGCAAAAACTGAGAAATCAGTGTCCAAGGCCTAAGATGCTGAGATGTATCCTAAGAGGGACTGACGTGAAGAGCAGAGAGGTTATACTGAACTTTAAGGATTTCTGATAAGGCCATATACTGAACTTTAAGGATTTCTGATAAGGCCATTGATGGAATAGTGACTGCAGTTTTAGCTGGCTTACAGACACATGCAGCTGAAGCTAGTCAAGAGTTACTAACAGCATCTACTAATGCAATGTAGAGGCTGGAGGATAAACTGTATGATTGGAAACAATGAACTAAACCTCTTTATTGTGGAGGAAAGAAGGCAAACAGGGAGCTTAGCAGGGCCACATAAGGTCGCAAAGGATCCCTGTGATGGAATAAATTAAAACAGGAGCGAAGCAGAAGAGGAGGCATGTTTTTTAGAAAGAAATTAACTTCAGTCTTCATATTATAAGTACTTTTTCTTATAAGGAGTAGTGAATAGGTGGAACATGCTGAAAGACACTGTACTGTACGACCACAGATACCTCCAAGGTTGTTTGGAATAGGTGATAAGAGGAAAGTTGTGGGTGAGGAAGCTAGCAGATATTCACATAAAAAGGCCAGATCAGATAGTCTTGCATTTTTCTCTGCTTTCACCAGTGTGCATCATAACATAACCCTTAACCAGAAAAGCAAGCCAGTGCAACCCTTCATTCATCTTTATTTGCATTCACCACTACAAAACTGAAGAAATAGTGCACTATTTCTCTTGGACTAAGTTAAATATACAGGATTCCATAATATAGCCATCTTTCTGTCATCCAGTTATATAATGTCCAATTTCCCAAATTAATACACGATCAGTGAATCCATGCTTTCAGTGACCTGTCTGCAGAATTTACTCAAAGATTAGTCATGCTTCAGAAAGTAGTCTCAGTAGCTCAACAGGTAGCACACTCACCCACAGTGTAGAAGGCTATGTGTTCCATTCCCATACCAGGTAGTTGGATTCATTTTCCAACAATGACCCTTCAGTGCAGCATGAGGGGCCTAGGTGCTGTGTTCCCCTTCAGTGAAGAATGGAGGGCCGGGGTGTTGCATTCCCCTGCAGTGCAGTATGAGGAGCCTGGGTGCTGCGTTCCCTGCAGTGTGGCATGAGGGGCCTGGGTGCTGCATTCCTGAGTGAACCATCCTTTGGATAAGATTTTAAACAAAGACACCATCCACCTGAGTTGTTGCTTGCTAAGTTGGATATAAAAGATTCCATGGCACTTATTGAAAAATGTATGGAAAGCTCCTTGGTGTCTTGGCCAATTTCCGCTAGTCAACATAAGTACTAAATCAGGTCTCCCCTGAAAACAGGCCATTGAACTAATGGGACTGAACTGGCCAACAAAGTGCAAATAAATAAATAAATCATTTTGATAAAAGTGTCACCATGTGGAGGAGAAGAAATAAAAACTTCCACAATCTTAGCCTTTTAAGGATCATCTTTAGTTACTATTCTAATAAAACCCGCAAATTTCCACAGAACATGCCTAAAGTAATATGAAATAGATGGCACCAAATGCACTTGTCGAAAAGCATACAAAACAGCAGAAATAATTTAATTACTTTTGAAGTGGAAATCAAGCTCTTTTCATTCACTTTATCACAGTTCAGTATACACAGACATAAAGACACAGACACACACCTAGCCACCAATACCATCTGTAGTGACACTGGAGACTTGGTTCTTCACGATCATGCCCAAAGTGCAGTTACTGGCAGGTGTCACATTGGCCACTGTCTAATCTCTTAAATAAAGAAAACCTTTTTTGTTTAATTTATGCTAAAGGGAGAATTCAATAATCCTGTCGTACATCCTGACTCATCCTCCCATACCTCTCAAATTCTTTGCTTATTAATTCAGAACAAAGAAAAAAGTAATGGGGGATACAAAGGCCTCAAATCAGGGAAAAATGTTTAAATATTAATCTAATCTACTGTACCTGTGTACTATGTATGTATTCTACCTATGTTCCAAATTTCAGCTGTACACCACAAATGTATTAATTAATATTATATTATATATTATATTACATTATATATTAAATCTATTAATTACCTTTATTTTTAAAATTATTTTTTTTGTTTGTTCTCTCCACTGTAACTGTTTATGTGCCACATACCACTGTAAAAGCATGTCTCTTGTAATTTGTGTGTATACTGATCATGCCTAAATAACTAAATGTGTCTGTAATTTTTCTTTGTGGAGCTTTTCTCCCCGGGCCTCTGCTGAAAAAGGGCCTTTTTGGTTCAGTCAGGCACTCCTGGTTAACAAATGTAAAATAAAATAAAATAAATAAAATAAATAATTCACTTGAAATGTTAATGGAACAAGAGGCTTTGCATCAGCATGCATTTTCTAAACAAGTAGAAATATGAAACTCTAACGCTTGGTATTGCTGACTGACTGTAATCCTCTGTGATTTAGCTGAAAATCAAACATTTTATGTGGGACAGGACAAAAAGAAGAAGGAAATTCAGATATGTTCCCCGTGCACAGTTCCAATCCATAACCAGATTTACCATCTGAATTTACAAGAGCACAGTGGTGCAGCCCATAGCATTGTCACATCACTGCAAGATGTTCACTTGTCTGATTTTCAGGTGGGGTGCCTTATGTGCAGAGTTTGCATTTCCTGCCTGTGTTCGTGTGGGTTTCCACCAGGTGCTCCTGTTTCCTCCAACATTCCAAACACATGCAGTAGGTGGGCTGAACTGCCTAAATCGGCCATAGGTGTGAGTGTGTGTGGTATGGAAGAATAGCTGTGACAGGGCTAGCCACTCAGTGGTATGAACCTTGGCTCTAGATGATTGTCACCATTGAAGTGACACCCTGACCCATGTGCAAAAATGAGAAAAGGAGTTATGGAAGGTTTATCTTCCCTGTATTAGATATGCATGTTGTCAACTGAAGTGAAATACGCAATACAGTTCTCTTAGACTTGGTACTACTGTATGAGCATTTCAGAAATGTACATATCACCACCCTTAGTTGTCGTTTTTGTCTATATCTCCAGCACTGGAAGACCTTACCTCATGACTCTCTACACTGTCACTGGGCAGCGCTTTTCTTTATTTTTTTTTTCTTGTTCTTGTTTTTTTCGCAATTCTGCTACAAAGTTCCATTCTGTGTAAAAATGTTACTTAAATGCCAGCTTATTTCATGAAGTCTAGTCATGAGATGTATAGGCTGAAAATCTAAAAATAATGAAAATGACCAAAATAATGCTGCTGCATTTTATTACGCAAATACAGAGTTGTAATGTGTGCAGTGTCAATTTCTTCTCCGCAAACTACTATGCAGCCATTTTTTCAAAGGTCTTAATGAATGTAATGTGTATCTTTTTTTTTTTCAGATCCAGGTTAATATATGCATTTTTCAACTATAAAAGGAAAGTTCATTTCGGTTTTATACAGGAACATTTTCACTGCTGCATTCACTATGCAGCTTCACAAAAGTACCATTTTGATGTATGGGGTTGGAAACTGTCAAAAGCTGATAAATAAATGCATTTGCCTTTAATTTATTGAGTGTATCTTCATAGCTTTGTCTATTTTTAGTATTTTCTCCTACAACTTCCTTGTAATATAGGCAGTCATCATATTTGCAAAGTGCTCCATGAATTTGACAGGTGCCATTTTTCAGATCTGGGGCAAAACATGTGTTCTACTTCATAAAGAGATTTTGCTGTAACTATGCAAAATCACTTTCTGCATCATGTGAAATGTAATAATTAGGCATTATTTTGAAAGTGCTGTCTTGAAGTTTTCGGGTGACATCTGTTGAAATCTGCTAAAATTATGACATGCACTTAATCCAACAAATAGCATTATAACTGGCAGGATACTGTATTTCTCTCAAAAATTATATCATCATTAATTTTACAAAATATTTCATGAATATAAAATCTGTCATTTTTCAGATTCAGACAAAAGAAAAATTCATCTTCTAATCCGAAAGTCGTTCAACTGCCATCTTAAAAATTACAAAATGCAGCACAAGAATTGTTTGCCAGCATCCATTAGATACCACCCTGAAAGTAGCGTGTGTACATTTCAAATTGAAAACACTAAACTGTACTGTTTCTTGTGATAGTTTATTTAACTAGTGTTCCTTACGATAAATCTATTTAATGTTCTGAACGCTGTTCCATAATTTGACAACTACATTTGCATTCATTATGCACTTGGTACAACCTGTATTATTACATCTGCTGTAAATGCCTGATCATATATAGTTGTACACACTTTATTACAGAGTGTAGAATATTAGATATGACTAGACAGTTTGTCCAGACTTTTTGTTTTTACTCTTATTCTCCCAGGCTAAGCTTTAAAATCAGTGCTGTAGCATAGTCAACAAATGCACAAACAGATACAAATGAATAAGTAAACAACTTGTAGCACTTTTCTCACAAAATGCATAACGAACTTATGCAGTTTTTTTGTGAATACAAATGCTGTCATCTTTCAAATACAAGACAAGCAAAATGTTTTCTACCTAGAATTGAGTCTGTATCATTGTTTTGAGAAGTTTTCATCTGACAACTATTTGAACATGTCTGATTCTTGCATTTATGAGGCCGTATCATAAATGTTGCAACAAATGCTGGAACAAAGATATTATAATCAACAAGAATTAGTGTGCAACTTCCATTTTTCCAAATGCAATCTCAGAACTATGGGTGAGATTTGAGACAGTAGAGCCACTGCCAAAAATACAAGGAAAAAAAATAGAGTAAGACACAAGTTTTTAAAATACACATTCTTCCCAGAATCCTGTTTTTAATAAGACATTTTCCTCAGATCACTCTTTCCCCCTATATTAACAAACCACACAAGTACATTTTTGTGGAATGGTAATCTACTCCAGATCACCAAGAATCTAAAAATGGAGCTTTTGGTTTTCTGGATCTTTACAGCTGTGGGACAGGAGTTATAGAATGGTTTTATATCAAAACATGGCAGATTAAAAAAACACTATGGTTTGAATCCAAATTTATGTTAAGTATGATAACAAAAACAGTTTGCAAAACCACCTTTTCTTACAAAGTTTGGGACCCAGGAGGAAACAGGTGCTCAGGGATGCCAAAAATACAAAACAGTCTCTTCTTTCCTTCTTGAGAGCTCACAAATAAAAATAGGTGATGATATTTTGTGCTGGTAAAATTGGTGGGTAGCAGGTGTCTTTTACATAAAGGCTACTTGACATGCTAAAAAACTGTTAAGTTCTACCATTAATTAGCATTAAGCAAAATGTCCGAACTTTAACTACTGGCTAGTGGCAATACTTGTAACTAAGGTTGATAATCCATCCTCCTTTAACACTAAGAAGGTAGGGCCTCAGGATGAATTGATGTCTCTCCTTTTGGAAGAGGGACAAAAGGAAATAATACAATGCAAGTTAAAGATTTTTTATATAGAAGTTCAATGGGGGGGCCCCAAAAGGAACTTAGATTTACTGAAAGGCTGGAACAGGATGCTGAATGTACCCATTTTTTATGATGCCTCTGGGCAGTTAAGAGGGAAAGACTGGCCTCAGCTAACACATTTCTCTATAGCCAGAATGCTATACAGGTGGAAGCTCACTATACTTCTTGTTCATAGGTTCATAGGTAAGTACTAGGCTATCTGCCCAAGGGCATTTATAAGCCTAGGCAGAGTGTGTTGGCTTTCACCACCCCCTTAGATTAGTTCCCTGTGCCTCTGACCAGCAGAGCCATTAGTTCCCTGCGCCTCTGTCCAGCAGAGCCACTGCAGTGATCCCCGGGGTAAATTTTCTGTTTCCCATCCACCAGTCAAGGTTTCTCTTGAAGAGTGCTAGTGAGGGGCTCTGCCTGATGTATATTGGAATCTTGTTTCAAAGCACGGGGAGTCTCTGTGTCAGGAATCTATCCCTCCAGCATGTCCTATTTATCGTTGTGGTAAGGTTTATATCCCTAGAGCTTGTGGCTCTCAGGAATTTGTTTTTTTTTAGGTGGAGCATATCCATCAATTCTGGGTTGGACATGGACTTGTATGTCAAACAGAGATCACCTCTGAGTAAGCGGTATGCAACCGAGTACAGCTGGAGTTTCTTTAGTCGGCCTGCATAGGTCATCTGTTTGAGTCCAGTAATCCTCTTGGTGAGGTACTTTTGTGGTCTTTCCAGCTGTTGCAGGTGTCTTGTAAGGTACATTCCAAACGAGGCATTGTATTCTATAATGGGTCTAATAAGTGATGAGTAGAAAGGCACAATAACTGCCTTTGTTCTGGATGCGAACCCTTTTGAGATTAGGTGGGCCACGTAGAAGGATTTTCTAACCACCTTGGCAATATGATTATCAAAGCGGAGATTGCTATCTACTTGGGTCCCCAGATCCCTTATTACTTTTTCTGTATTTAGGGGACTACCACATATGTGGTATTTCACAGGTACTTTGTTTTTTCCAAAGGGGATGACAATGCACTTTTTGGCATTCAGCTTGAGGCCATGATTGTGACACCAGGTATCAGTCTCAGTGAGATCCTTCCAGAGGGTGACTGTATCAGCTGGACAATCAGTTATGGCCCCTAGTTTGTAGTCATCTGTGAACTTGGTCAGCCAAAGTCCTCCTATGCTTGCCTGTACCTCTGAGAAGTATATACTGAACAGGAGGGGTCCTAGGACTAAGCCCTGGGGGATGCCACTTATAACCTGTTTAGAGTCAGACCTAGAATCTGCAACTCTCACCATGTGGGTTCTGTCCGTGAGCCAATTTGCAACCCATCTCATGATGTAGGGGTTAATGTTCAGGTTGGTGAGTTTGTCTATAATACCAGAATGGGGAATGGTGTCGAAAGCCTTTGCGAGGTCTAGGTAGGCTGTGTGGACCTCCTTACCCTCATCTAATGCCTTGGTCACTGTCTCAAAGAAGTCCACCAGGTTTAGGAGGCATGATCTGCCCTTAACAAAGCCAAAATGGGTGGGGTCCAAAGTTTGGAGGTTCCCAATGTCTCTGTTAATGAGTTCCATGATGATGTGCTCCATAGCCTTGCAAACCAGGCTAGTCAGGCTTATAGGGCGATAGTTCCCGGGATTTGTTGTGGCGCCACATTTGTGGAGTGGGATAACTGTTGCTGTGTGTCACTCTGTGGGTACATAGCCTGTAGAAAGGCTGAGTTTGAACAGTGTGTTTAGGTGAGGGGTTAGTTCATTTTGGAGCTCGTGTAAGACACATCCTAGGACACCATCCAGTCCCATTGAGGCTGCGTTTTTGGCTTTGGATAGGGCTGTTTTAACCTGTGTGTCTGTGATTGCTGAGGCCTTAAATTCTTCTGGTATGGTTATGGGCCCTTTAGGGGGTGAGAGGGGGTGTGAAGTTTGCACTGAACCTGTCTGCCAAAATGTAGGCAATATCAGTCGGTTCAGTGTATTTTTGTGCCATTCTACACCAAATCAGAGCAGATCTGAGAGTTTCCACTTAGGTTCTTGACATAGCTAAAGAACGCTTTGTGGTTATCTTGGAGTCTTTGGCAATTTTTCGTTCAAAGCTAGCCTTGGATGATTTAATGAGGGATTGTAGTTTTTTGCTGATCTGCGGTGGTGGTGCTGCGGTAGCGTTGTCGCCCCATAGTAAGACGTTGTCCTGTTCGATTCTCAGCTAGAGCGTCTTCTGTGTGGAGACATGCATGAATGGGCGTACCTTCATTGAAGGTTGTGCATCAGGGCTGGCAACTTGGCATGTAAAAATCTACTGCCAATCATTAGCGGACCGGAGTTCCGCTGTGGTGACCCCTAACCGGGAAAAGCCGAAAGACACAACAACAACTGATCAGGGATGTCTTTCCTTCTAGGGATTTTGCTCTTATCTGTACTAGTTTCCTCCTCCTATTGTAGAGCCTGTTTATGGCAGGGGTCCACCAGACTGGTTTCCTTTTCTTGGAGGAGTGAGTCTTGGTTTTACTTTGGATAGCACGATCCATGCATTCCTGCAGATGATTGTAGAGTACCTTTGTAAAGGTTTCAGCAGGTTGGACAGCATTGTCCATTGGTGTGGGGGCTGTGAACCTTTCCACCTCAGTCTTAAGCAACATGAAGTTTGCTTTTGAAAAGTTTTTCACAGTGGTTTCCTTGACTGGGGTTGGGGGCGAAATGTGAATATCCAGAATGATTAGTCTATGGTCTGATCTAACCAGCGAGGGGTTGACATCAGGTGTGGAACACCAGTCGCCCATGTTGGTGATGACCAGGTCCAATATGTTGTTCCTGCTGGTGGGGGTGTTGACCAGTTGATCCAGGATGTTTGAGTTTATAAATTCTATGAAGCGTTGGGCAAGGGAGTTAGTACTTGAGTAGTTCTCCCAGTTAATGTTTGGGTAGTTGAAATCACCCACTATTAGGGTGTTTGGTAGGACCTTCATATCTTCCATTGTCTCCAGAAATGCGGAATGGGGGTCTTGGGTCATGGTGGGTGATCTGTAGCAAGCTACAATTTGGACTGCAGTTTTGCCCATTGTTAGTTGCACTTGGATGATCTCTGATGCACTGTGCTGCACAACTAACTTGGAGGTGTGAGTATCCTTGATGAATATGGATACACCCCCACCTTTTGTGTTTTGGTCAGGGTTCTGTGGCCGAAAGGTATGGTATGAGTTATAGCCTGGTAGTGCTGGAGTGCTCTCTGGAGACTTAAACCAGGTTTTTGTTACTGCACAGATATCGATGTTCTCCATACTGAGGAGTGCCTCGAGTGCGTGCATTTTGAGATGATAGGCGAAAGAAGCAAGATGTTGGTTGGCATTGTCATGTGGAAGAAACAAATTATGCTCATTCAATAAGACACTGTATGGTAATAGAGGAAAAGTAGAAGTCCATCATCAGAGCAATGGAGTCGCTTCGAGTCGGCATTGAGTACATCCCTGCCTGATGAAACAAACTGTAAATTTTGGGTGTTTGGGATTTTTCCAAGAATATACACAATGAGAAAAACAGAATTTGCATCGGTCTACATGGTTAAAGCGACATTCTTAGCATATCTCTTCATAGGTTCATAGATTAGTACTAGACTAACTGCCCTTGTGAGCCATTTTAAGCCTAGCCAATTATCCCTTGTGAGACTCAAATGCTGCACCTTATGTTTGTAAGGCAACACCTTAACCATTAGGACTCCCTCCTAACAACATCTTTCAACATTCAAAGTATCTTCCAGATGACTGGACAAGAGCCCATTTAAATTAAGCTATAACTTTGATGTACGGTCAAAGAAAAGACTTGATATGGGTAAGTGGAAAGAATACTGTTGCTTATTTTACATGATATAAGCTAGTACATGGGTATCTTATTAACAACGGATGAGTATGAAAAACACTACTGAATATATAAAGCATTTAATAATATTAATGTCTAGACTTGGAGTCTATAACATATACTAATACTACTTACATAAGATAGGGTGAATAAGTTGGAGAAAGGCATCTCTTGTTTCTCTTTTTTCTTGATTTTGATTTCTGACAGTCTGTTACAAAGTTAATTGACAGTTACATGAAAAGCGAACATTATGATTTTGGAAAAGTAAAGTTTTTTTGTCATTCTTGATGACGTGGTGATTTACATGATTAGCTAATATACAAAAAGTACAATGTCATGTAATAATGTTCAGCAAGTGCTTCAGTGTTAAACAAAAACTTCTTATCTGCCAGTACATAATAGGTTTCCCTCGGCATGAGTCTATGACTATAATGCAATACTAAATGTTCTTTTCCCTCTGAAGAACCTGGTAACTAAGCACAGCCTCCAGTTCTTGGTTTGAAGCAAGGGCTAAGCACTGCCCCCAGTCTTTGGTTTGAAGCAAAGGCTAAGCACAGAACCCAATCTTTGATTTGAAGCACAGGCTAAGCACAGCCCCCAGTCCTTGGTTTGAAGCAAAGGCTAAGCACAGCCCCAAGTCCTTGGTTTGAAGTAAGGGCTAAGCACAGCACCCATTCTTTGGTTTGAAGCAAAGGCTAAGCGCAGTTCACAGTTCTTGGTTTGAAGCAAGGGCTAAGCACAGCCTCTGGTGACTGGTTTAAACTAGGGCTAAGCACAGCCCCTGGTGATTGGTTTAAACTCAGGTTAAACACAGCTCCTGGTGATTGGTTTAAACTAGGGCTAAGCGCAGCCCACAGTCCATGATTTGAAGCAAGGACTAAGTACATTCCCCAATCCTTGGTTTGATACATGTTGTATGATAAATTCTTGGCTATAGTTAGGACTAGCTGGGGTTGGAGGGTGTCACTTAAGGCCTCTTTTAGCTTCTGAAATGCTTGCTCACAAGCCAATACCCAGATAATCATGTCTGGCCTATTCCTCCAGGTAAGATCTGCAAGAAGAGAGGCTAAGATGCTACAATGAGGGACAAGTTTTCTATAATACGCCACTAAGCCAAGTAATGCCCTTAACTGCTTTTTGATAATGTAGGTAGGTTTAGGTTTGTCATAATGGTAAGATGCTTGCCTGAAAAACACAAGGTGCAGGGTTTGATTCTCAAATGGGATAATTGGTTAGGCTTAAAATGGCTCACAAGGGCAGTTAGCCTAGAAGTAATCTATAACTTATGCAGTTATAGCTTTTTTTGTGCATGTACAGCTTTTATATTGGCACTCTATTGCCAAATCTTCTACTACCCACTCACCTAATGACCAAGATAATGTAAGTTTGCCATTCCCATCTGCTTTAACAGTGAAACCTGTTTCTTTTTGTTTTCTTCTAATCAGCTCCTCCCTAGCATTTTGAACACGTTCCTTCCAAGACTGACTACAGATATCAATATTATCTCCATAAGCAAAAGTGTTGTCTCCATTTCCTGCCAGGATATGATCTACCCATCCTTTGAAAGTTACTGGGACATTTTCATCTCAAAGAGCACGTTTGTGAATTCATACAACCAAGATAAGGTAGCAAAAGCTGATCTCTCTCTTGCTGAACATGCCAGTAATATGTACCCAGATATGTAGCACCAACCAACTGCTCCAGATCTTCATCTGTTTGGAACATGAGCTAAGCATCTAACTGTGTGACTATTTATCTTCCTATAGAATTCTACATAGCACCTGTTGCTCCCAGCCTTCTTTAGCACCAGAGAACTAGTAAGGACCACAGACTGTTGGATTCCTGATTATTTCCAGATTAAACATCTCCTGCAGTTCCACTTACATGGTTTGCAAAAACCTGCTCCATCACCCTGTAAGGGCCTATCTTTTTTGTTCACTGGATATCTCTGCCCACATCCACCAGTTAGGAGCATCTTGGTGAAGCAATGAACATGTCTTAAATTTGTTGTAGTATTGACTGGATTTACTGAACTGGAAGTTTGGGAATGTTACTTTTTTGCATGTTGTTACCCTCTGTCAATCAACCATTAGCCCTCTTTCAGACAATTGATCTGTTTATTTCCTTTCACAAGAAGGGGTAATCATTTAGACAGCTATTGGGGTGGTTTGTATTGGTTTCCTTTTCTCATGGGCCCTCGCTGTACACTCCTGGTTAGACACTACAGAGGAGAGTATATGGATGTTCCCTCACATCTGCCAAAGAGTTACCTACAAGTACCCCTGCCCTTCCCCTGAAGCATGAGTAGTGATCTTCTTGGTCTCCACCAAGAAGATAATGCAACTAATATGCCCCCATTTAAATGCAGATCTCTTCCTAGGTGAGGCGAGCAGGCAATTCCTCTTCATTCTTCTTCTACCCTCCCTGATCCCTCCAGTGCGAGGTCCACTAACTGAACTCCAGATTTCTGAGTCACAGTAAGGGGTCCATCCCTCTGTACCATGAAGTCAAGCTTCTATGGGTATGGGAAAGTTGCTTTGACAGTACTACCTCATCCACAGAAGT
This sequence comes from Protopterus annectens, assembly GCF_019279795.1. Classification (NCBI taxonomy): domain Eukaryota; kingdom Metazoa; phylum Chordata; order Ceratodontiformes; family Protopteridae; genus Protopterus; species Protopterus annectens. The sequence goes on along the minus strand of NC_056745.1, from coordinate 177,752,517 downwards.
GTCAGACTCTGACTTCCTCCTGTAACCCACTAGAAATAATGAGCACCAGTGTTTTTCTGCCATGGTAAGGCTTCATCATACAAACATAGAAAAGTTTTAATTTTTGCCTGGCAACTCCACCACATAATTAGCATCATTTACTTTCTTCACAAAAGTCAAATGACCCTAATGTGCCACCCACAGCTTATTTTGCTGAACAGAAATAATCACCATTACTTTCTGTCTTTCTATGCATTGTTTTCCTCTGTCTGGTCATACCAGCCACATTTTTGCTGCTGTGCTTGTGCCAGGTGTCTCCCCCATGAGCTCCCTATGCCTACATCAAAAATTCATAGTCTGCAACAGACTACTGGATTCACTTTCACACTAGAACTCATAGTGAATTAAGACCTGTGACCTTGCAGTAGTTCAAACAATGAAACACCCAGGATTCTTAGGAGACTTCCCTGTACACAAAACTGAGATCCGGCAGGCACTTGTCCCACTCTCAAAAACTGGTCTGTGAATGCTTTCAGCTTGTTCTTAAAAATAGCATTGCTGATTTCTACCAAACCATTTGTTTGTAGATGATACAGATTATCTTAAATGTCTTATCTGACACTGCTTGCACAAATTAAATCAGGAGGTCTGGCATGAACTTAGACTCTTTGTATGTCCTCTGAAAACCCACCCTTCTGAGAATTTCTAACAAAGTCACCACCTCAGGGTAGCTGGTATGCAGTATACCACCAACAATATAAATATCTTACCTGTGCTGCTTGGTATACAAAGATGTCTCACAATATCCATGGCTGATGTATGACATTTTTACAGTAAAAGAAAATATCACCAAAGTGACCTTAGTTTTGTCTCCTCCCTTTCTAAAATTTTGCCTCTACTCACACATATCTTGCAGTATCCTCTCACATCTTTTCCTGTACCTGACTAATAAAACTTTCAAATAAGACTACTTCATGTAGTCTTCATTCCTATAAGGCCTGAAAAATGAATAGTCTAGGCTATGCCAGAAGCACCTATTTGTAGGCCCTTAAAACTATCATCTACTGTAATGCTTGTCCTTTAAGCCCTACTTCAGGAGTCCAGTCTCTGTATAGTGATCCCTTATGCCAGTTTACAGACTCTACACATCCTTGAGAATACAGAACCTACATGGCTACCTATCTCTAATTTTGTAAGGTAGAATCCATGATATGTGCTTGTCTCAGGGTCTTTCTCTGAGCCTCTCCAGCTCTTTTTCCCAAGGAAGCCTGTCTCTTTTGACAGTTATATCTCAGGTTTTGGCTTGATGCTACTACTGGGCTCCTCCCCTGAAGTAACCCTTATCAATGAAAATCCTGTATGTTTCAATATCTGTGGCTCAGATTCTGGCTTGTTGCTAACACCTATCTATATTATTGATGTAACCACATTAGCTTCTCTTCTTTTACATTTGCCTTGCGGTCGTTTCCATGACTGGCTGACTGTAATTGCATGTATCCAAGGAATATTACCATCAAAATAATCTCCTACTAAATTCCCTCTCCCCCCTTTCCCAGTACAACTGTGGAAAGTGGGAAAAGCCTTCCTGCCCAAACCAGTAACTTGAATGGACCTCACAAGCAAATGATACACATCTCCAACAACTATAATAGTTATGTATGATACAGTATCCCTATTAGTGATGGTTTATTTCCCCTCCATTAGGGTACAGTACAGTTTATCTGGAGCATCTACAGTCTAAAGTTGGACCACCACTACCATGGTGCTACTTTGCAACCTGCTAGCTCCTTCATGAAGCTTTTGCTCCAGATTTTTTCTCTGTTGCCATATGGGCTATACATATCCCACTCGATTACACTGGAAGCATTTAACCCCAAGACCTTGACATGTACTAGAACCAGTAACTTCCCTTGTGCTTGACAAACTTGCTGCGATGGATTAAGACTGCACCCCTAGGTTCACTTATACCCATATTTAGTGACAGGTACCCCTTCTGATCAGCCATAGGATATTCCTGGTCTGCAAACAAGTCATCATATCCCCACGCACAATACTGAGTGCTTCCTCTTTTATATGGTTTCCAATGGTCCAAATGTAGTGATCTGACATCCACTCAACTATCTTAAGCAGACTCATTAGCTCAACAGATAGCATACTTCCCTTTGGAGCTGGAAGATTAGAAGGCTGTAGGTTCTCTTCCGACATCAGATAACAGGAGTAATTTTCCTGTATTGATACTGAAGTGCAACATAAAGGGTGCTGTATTCCTGAGCATATCATTCTTTGGATGAGATGTTAAGCCAAGGTATCATCTGCCCGAGTTGTGGGTAGCTTACATGGATGAAAAAGATCCCACAGGCTTCATCAAAAATAGCAGCGGAAGTTCTCAGACGCCCCAGCCAAATTTCTGCTAGTCATTACGAGTACCATCTTGGAGCTCTCCTGGAAAGAGGACATTGGCCTAATGGGACTAACGTTGTTAATAAAGTGTAAATAAATACATTTATTAAAGTAAGTGCTTCGTTTTGCAATACACTGATGGATACTGTCTTCTGTATTTTTCCTATGTTCTCTAAAATATTTTTAGATACCATTCATGTCTGAGATTAAAACAGTCAGATAAATAGATTCTAACCTTTAAAAACTATAAACGGTCATTGTCAGACATTTTGTTAAAGTGTTTACAAGTCTGTCTAAAAGTGGAGGGGTTACAAACCTCAACCACTATACCTGGACAATATATTGCTAAATATATACATGCTCAAAAGCCTGAGTAAAACTATGAAATTCATCAACCACTTTATACAAAGGAAATACATTTAAAACTAGCCTTGTCTTTTAAGGATATGTTTTCACTTCTGCTAATCATGTGCCTTTGGTGAGGAGTGCCTATACTTTTATCACTGGGTTGGACCTCACTCTACGGCATCTCCGACTGTTGCATTCTCTCAGCACTTTCAGAATCCAGCCTTTGGCTGCAGTTTGCAGACCAACAGCTCCCTCCAGGCTGTCTCCAGATTCAGTGGCCCAAATTTCAGCTGCATACAAGGCACTTAGCAAGTCATCCTTGCACAAACTAATACGTCAGAGTCCCTTTAAATTTAACCATCTGTGCCACTGACCATCTGTGCTCATATTTCAGAGCTCATTTTGCCTGTTTCCTAACTATCCTGACTTAAAAATATAAAATAACAGATGTGTAAGATATTCTACAATGTATTTATCTTGTGGCTGCAAGGGTACTCACATACCTTTTGGTAAAAAAAAAGAAACATTTTGCAGTCTATATAAGACCAGTTTACAATATGCATTCTACTGCCTCATGAACCCATAGTTACCATCAATTCATAAGTGGTGTGATGGGATACAGTCTCATAGTCTGTACTGCTGTTGCAAGATAGTATGTGATATATGGGCTAGTAAACGAATGGTCAAAGGACTTAACATATGGCAAACACACATTGCTGCCCCAGGTTTTCACCAGCACCTGCTAATCTGAAGGGAGTTTACACACATTTGCAGAAACAGTAATAACCAATGACTTCTCAGGATTTCACCCTCCTTATTCTCAGCCCAGTGCTTTCAGTAAGTGAAGCATGATTGAGACGATATTGCACACACACACACACACACACACACACACACACACACACACACACACACGCGTGCTCACAGACAGACACATACACAAGACTCAATGTGCCCTGGAAGGGGCTACTGATAGCTTTCTATTGCCATCATCCTTTTTGTGTCTTCATGGTAACATGCTGCCATTAGTTATTCTAATCCGGTATACCAAGAGCAGAATTACTGTCCTCTGTTAAAATAAGACAACAGTAGTATACTCACTTGCTAGTTATGGCTGAACAGTCACATTTTGAAAGGAGATGCCAACAATTAATAAACTGACATTACTCTTAAAATTATAAATAAACCACAAGTGACAGACTTTTGAAATTAAATAATAACATTATTTAACTGAAAAAATGCAATTAATTAAAGCACTTTTAAAGTTACAGATGTAAACAATATTTACTTGCACAATGAAATACAGCATGGATACTTGAAAAACACAGAATTCAGTTAGAAACCTAATACTAGCTATCAACCATCTATCTTGTTTGGTTTAGATTTGAAACTTAAGCTTCAATTTTATACAGTCACTTCTACATTATGTGCAGTCTGTTTGCAGCCTTTGAATGAAACTTGCAGAATTAGGAAAAAAAAGGCTCTGCTATGTGCGCCTGCTTGAATTCAGTTCCAAAGATCTAATATATTTTACAAAAAACAATTATATGATTCTTATGCAGCATTCTTTAACAGTTTTATGCATTTTATATGCTGTAAAGCTTATTGGAAACAACCAGAGGTTTCATACTGCTTTTACACTTCACATTTTTAGCTGAAAACACAACTGAAAAATAACTGCAGATTTCATAAAGGCCAATAGTGATTGAGCCTCTGATCAACAGAACTTCTCGTTCTCCTGTGCCCTTGGTTCTGTATATCTAAATTTGGTCACTGTAAGAGTCCATCTGCTTTTTGTTGTTAGGTTATTTCTTGCATCTGCAGCACTTTTGCAACTTATCTTTAAACTTTTGCTCCTTATGAATAGTCTACTGTCTCCAGGATGTCTGTGATATTTCTTCTTACCGTCTCTGTCACTGACTATTCATTATCACCACTGACCTCCTTCCCTCTGGTCCCCTTCATGTTTGGCACTGTCACCACATTCTCCTCCATCTCTCATTTCTGTTTGCATATCCTTGCATTCGTCTGCTCTCCATCTTTGATTTGGCCCTTCATATTGCCTACCGTAGCCCTTACCTGGTTCACGTTAGCACTCTAATTCCATGAACTTACTTAGTTCCTGTGAGGTTTTCCTCTCTGCCCCTGCTACTTGAACTTTTCTTCCTTTCTGTCTTTTTTGTTTTAGTATTTTGCACCACCAGCATCACTATGACCATCAAGCATTTCCCTTGCACACATCAAATCTCTTTTAACCAAACTCAAACCTTGCTCCCCCCTCCATTGAAAATCTGCCTTCCTACTTTCTTAAAATTGCTGAAGAATCCATTGCCTATCCTGTCTCTATACTCATAAATCGATCCATCACTGAATCCTGTGTCCCTGATATAAGGAAATCCTTTTTTACAATCCCACTCCACAAGGGTGGAAACTCTACTAACCCTTCTACTAATAGGTCCATAGCAATTCTGTCCCCTATCTCCAAAATATTTGGGAACTGCATACATACCCAGTTACTCAAACACCTGCTTCTCAATAACCTGCTAATTTCCACTCAACATGGTTTTAGAGCCCACCACAGTACATCCACTGCACTACTTTCCTTCACCCATACAGTAGTTGAGGCCTGTGACAACAACAAACTGATCTGCTTATTCCTTGATCTTTCTAAGTCCTTTGGTACTATCTCTCACTCTAAACTCCTAGTTAAACTGTCTGACCACTATATATCTAGCTCCTCTTTAAAATGGTTTTCCATATACCTCACCAATAGGCAATAATCTGTTCCCTGGCAAACTGTTGGATCTCCCTTCCTCCCAGTCAACACAGGAGTTCCTCACGGATCAATCTTGGGCCCCCTGTTGTTCAATATTTTCAATAACAAACTACATTCTGCTTGTAAGCTCTCAACACAACTGCAATATGCCAGTGATTCCGTACTTATCACCACTGCCCATGCTATTCCTGATCTCTTAGCACTCACTTAGGACACCTAATCATCTATAGAAACTTGGCTCTCAGACAATCAACTAGTACTAAATCCTAACAAAACAAAACTCCTTCCCTTCTTTCCTAGAACACTGGCACAACACAAATCCTCCTTTGCCATCGCCTCCCCTCAATAATACTATCATTAAACCTGAACCTCATACCAAATTACTTGGCACTATTATCGATGACGAATTAAAATTTGACATACACATCCAACAGCGTATTTAAAAAAACACCAGAAACTTGGTCTACTTTATAGAAATCAAAAATTCCTTCCACCTTCCTCCAAAGTCTCTCTTGTCCAGTCTTTCCTCTTACCTTGTCTACTCTACGCTGCTCCTGTTCTTACTAATGTTCAATCTACAGTACTGTCCAAACTTGAACAAACATACAATAAAATAGCCACATTGGCCACTAACCTCCCTTACAATTCCCATCACTGTGCCACCCTTAAGACACTTCAATGGCCTGAATTCTCTCAACTACTACTTCCTCAATTAGGTATCACACACTCCATTCTCTATAATCCCTCTTCCTGCCTCTCTCTCCAATCTAGTATGCTACCACCCCCCAACACCTTTGTGATATCTACACACCTAAAAAGAATACTGGAAGGTCCCTTTACAAGTACTCAGTAGCTCATGTGTGGAACACACACCCCCTCAATTTAGGAAACATTTCCCAAAAGCACCAGTTTAAAAGAGAACTAAAACACCATCTGCAGAAGACTTGGACCTGCCCACACCAAGCCCCCACTTGAAAACCATTGTTCTTACTCCTCTCTTGCTCTGTTTGAATTATCACCTCTTTTTGTCCCTTATCTCTGTTATATAATCTCTTTTTAACCCTCATTTCAAACACAAAATCTCAGTCTAATGCTATGTCAGCTATGAGTATTTACTTAGAGTACCTGTTATATATTTAATACTATATAATGGCATTTTCATTGTATTATAGTGCACTGTGTTGTGTACTGCACCTTTTATCTTTTATCTTTTGCATGCCTATAAATTGCCTGGAGTTTTCTCCTTGGGTCTCCACTGAAAATGGGCCTCTGGGTCAGTTGGAGTAACCTGGTTAACAAATGTCAAATAAATATGTTTTTGTATCCCAAACCTTGGGCTTTTCTTCCATCTTCCTAAGCAGCACCACCTCCCATTCCAACATTATAATGTATTTGCATGCTTTGAATCCTCCTCACAGATCCCAAAGGCACACTAATAGATCAGATCTGCAGTACTGTGTTTCTCTTTTTTATAACTGCTCTCCTTTTGGCAAACCTCTTATGTTAGGAAAGGGTGATATCCCTCTACTAATAACATTCCTATCCTGCATTGATGATCATATGATCTTACATAAGAATATATAAATGGCAGGATACATGAATACTAGGATGTCAAAACTCTTGCTGAACTTGTATTTTTAACTCTTGGGGAACTGCATTTTAGGGTGTAAATTATGGATCAGGATTTCCTACGCAGCTGATATATGAAGTATCCTGCTGAATCAATGGTACTAATAGTTGTATAATCTGAATCTACTCGTGGAACACAATTATGCTGTTGTGTTGGATACATAACTATATCATAATGTTGGTTGCACCACGTCTCTGTCATATCTTGTATGACGCTGCTTACTATTGTTTTCCAGTATTTACTAAGGGTGCGTGCCGACTTTGTCAGTCATTTTATGCTGCCCTCTTTACTTCCATTGTTATGTACTATCCAGATCTCTAGATGTACTCTCTCTGGTGCTCCAAGTGTAAAATGTGAAGCTTAACTCATGTTTTTGTTTGTCTTTTCGGCTTTTCCCAGTTAGGGGTCGCCACAGTGGTCCGCTAATGATTGGCAGTCGATTTTTATGGTGCCAAGTTGCCAGCCCGATGCCCAACCTTCAGCGAAGGCACGCCCATTCACTCATGTCTTTTGGAGGCCATTCGACCACGGGGAGGACATGCAGACCCCACACAGAAGGCACTCCAGCCAAGAATCGAACAGGAGAACCTCTTGCTGTGAGGCAACAATGCTTCATGTATATTTAAAATTAGATCATGATGGAAAAGGTTCAGAAGGCCAGCTTACCTACAAAGTTACAAAATTATAAAGTACAATAAAAAAATAAAATAAAATATGCTTTGTAAGCAGAAGATATGTATTGAACTTTAAGAAGATTTTTAACCATTTGTGAAAAAGAGATTTCATTGTATCAAAAATCTAAACTTTAAGGAAAGAACTGGGTATGCTACCTGTGGGTTTTCATAACAGTTGAATCAAAAATATATGCTGCAAACCACAGGCATACATTTAGAAAGTGGGTAGGTTTTGCAAGTTATATGAAAGTGCATGTCTTACCTCCTCTCCTTTTTTGTGATACTCATGGAACAAATATAATCTATTTTTATTTGTTCATTTATTTATTTATTTTTATTTAACATTTGTTGACCGGGAATGTCCGACTAGGTTCCACAGAGCCTGTTTTCAGCGGAGGCCCGGGGCGAAACGCTCCAGATGCATGTCTTTGGAATGTGGGAGGAAACCGGAGTACCCGGAGGAAACCCACGCGAACACAGGGAGAACATGCAAACTCCACACAGAAGGCACCCCAGCCAAGAATCGAACCGGAGAACCTCTTGCTGTGAGATGACAACGTTAACCGCTGCACCACTGTGCCGCTGGGCAGTCTGTGTCATAAAAGAAATGACACAGCCAAAATCTAGGTATTATTTAGTTTGGGGAGATACAAGACTGATATCTGTTGTTTGCAGATGATGTTGTTATCTTAGCCTCAACTGACCGTGATCTCCAGTGTAAAATGGAGTACTTAACTGCTGAATGTGAGGTACATAGATGAAGATCAGCACCTCCGGATCACAGGTCAAGGTTCTTTCTCAGGAAAAAGTAGACTGTTCTGTACAGGTGAAAGAACAGCAACACCTTCTGGTAGAGGAGTTTAAGTAACTTGGGGGTGATCTCAGTCATAAATAATAGTATAGGGGATCAGGTCCCTGGACAGCAGATGGGGGGGCAGTAGTGACAACACTGCACACACTGTAATAGAATGGGGTGGTAAACACAAGACTGAGTCATACAGACACACCTCTCAGTTTGCTGGGCAGTCTGTGTCCCCATTCCCATCTGTAGTCATTAGTTTTGGGTAATGACTGAAAGGAAGAGCTCACAAACACAAGTGGCAGAAATAAGGTTCCTTCACAAGGAGGCTGTGCTCACTTTTCAAAGTGGAGCGAGGAAGTGAACAGTCTGCAGTACAGCCATTTCTTCTCTGAGATGGCTACCAGTTGAGGTGTTATGGGCAATAGTGGTTTCCTGAATTGCATGCCTAGTGCTCAGATTTTCTGTAGGCAAACTAAAATATCACTTTCTTGTAAGCTATAGGAACCCCTATATGATCCAGGAAACACATATCATGTATTTAAACTTACTGGAAACACTCTTCATCCAATCCAATACTACATTCATGTGTGACTTTAACTGCCTCACTATTAACTTGGAATTATATATGACACCAAATGTACAGGCACAGAGATTCCTGGATTTGTTAAACACAAATTCCCTGGACCAGATTGTGAATACACCAACCAGGGTTGAACCATACTGGATCTGGTCCTCACTAATATGGATGAGTGCTGCACACTCCCTAGTATAATGCCTTCTCTGGTAAGGTCGGACCACAAAATGGCCTCCTTTGAAGCAAAAATAAAACCTGGAACCCCAGCTAACCCTGGAATATTCAGGAACTACTTTAAGGCTAACTTCCTACTATTAAGTGATGGCTTTCAAGCCCCCATAAACCCCAAGAATACTGCTGCTTATGCTGAAGTGTTCACAGAAATCCTATATAAGCATGTCAACAGCTGCATAGAGGCTAGCAGTACCCATCAGGAAGTAGTACAGAACTAAGTCAAAAAACAAGCCACATTGGTGGAATCACAATGTCAATAGGCTGTATAAACAGAAGAAAATAATGGCAACAATTAGGAGATGCAGTACCCAGCAGGATAAAAGCACTCTCATCAAACTAAACAAACAACCCAGAAGACAAATAAAGTTTACCAAAGCCAAATTTGAGGTACATTTGGTCTCCCAGGCTAAGGACAACCACAAGGCATTCTTTAGCTATGTTAGGAACCTCAAAGGCAATACACAACTGTGTGAAGAGCTCACTGTAAATGGAGCCACCTATATGAGGAAGAAGATGCAGCAAACCTACTGGCCAACAAATTCAGATCCAACTTTACCTCTCTCTAACCCCCTCAACCTTCTCGCAGGAAATACCATCAAATGTAACCCCCCCTTCTATCACTAAGGAACAGGTCTTTAATGCTCTCTCTAAGTCCAAGAACACTGCATCAAAGGGCCCAGACAATATCCCAGGACACTTACTATAGAGTATGAAACATGACCTGTCAGGTCGTCTGGAATTACTATTCAACTGTAGCTTCCAAACAAGCTTTGTGCCTCATGAATGGAGAACAGCAACAGTCATCCCTCACCACAAAGTGGGCCATCTACAGACCCTGGAAACTACAGACCCATAAGTCTCACTAGTCTCATATGCAAAGCCATGGAAAGAATTATCATGAAATGATCAGCAATGTTATAGGAAACCTCCAGGCACTGGACCCAACATAATTTGGTTTCATCAAGAGTAGGTCATGCCTTTTCAACCTTATGGATTTCTTTGAGAAGGTCAGCAAGGTAATGGATGAGGGCAAAATGATTCACATTGTCTACCTTGACCTGGCCAAGGCATTTGACACAATACCCCACTCAGGCATTGTTGACAAACTTAAAAGATTAGGTATAAAGGCTTATGTCAGCCAGTGGATAGTCAGCTGGCTGATAGATGGTACCCAGGAAGTTAGAATTGGACAGTGCACCTCTACAAAGAAGCAAGTCACTGGAGTCCCTCAGGTATCAGTCCTCAGACCACTCCTTTTTGGCATTTACTTCTCTGAATTCAAGGCCAGTGTCAATGGCCTTTGGATGACTAAATTTGCAGATGACTGCAAATTAGAAGCAGTCATTGAATTGCCCAGCAACACAAATGTTCTCCAGAAAGAGCTGGTAGGAATAAAAGTAAATGCAAACAAATGCATAATACCATCAAAGGCATCCACCCCTGGTAACTATCATATTGACAATGCACCTCTAAGAGTTGACCCAGTAGTCAGGGACTTGTGGACACACATAAAGAGTAATCTAGCCTTTGGCCATCATGTGTCTACAGCAGTGAGGAAATCATTCTATGTTGTGCAACTTATAAACAGAGGTATGGTATCTAAGTCCAAGGAAGTCATTATTCCACTGTATTCAGCATTCATCAGACCTAGCATCGAGTACAGTGCCCCCTTAGGTATGTACTTAATCAGGCATATCCAATGAATGGAACATCCACAGAGGTTCCTGACTAAAAGAATACATGGTGTAAGTAATATGTCCTGTATGGACCACCTCAAGGCCCTATACCTGTATTATTTCTCCTACAGGTGTTGAGGGGTTTTCTATGCCTGGCATATAAGTCATTGTCAGACCTCCCCCACTCTGACAGACCTCCTGCATATCTGCAAAGCAAACAGCACTGGAAGTACCCATTCTAAAGACTTAAACATTGTCTGTGATAGAAACAGGACCTGCTGTACAGACAGGTAAGCAGCCCAGAGACTATCTCTTCTGTGGAACAGGCTCCCAGTCCATGTGAAGCAGACTTCCTCTTTAACTCAATTCAAGTGTAATTTGGACAATTGGATGAGGAACAGTACATTCATCCCTGGTTTGGCAGCAATGTCTCTAATGGACAAAGGCAGTCTGCAAATGGTTACTCTCCCAGGCCCTTGCTTGTAAATGTTTCACTTCCCAAGTCCCTACTTACACTTATCAAGGCTACCAGAACTTGTCAGAGATTTGGGATGATGGCTAGGCTTAAAAAGACCCTTGTTGCCATTAGCCAAGTAAATACCTATGAACCTATGTAAGGATGTTGCCTGGGATGCTTCCAACGGGAGGTGTACCCAGCACATCTCACTAGAAGCAAACCATGGGGTAGATTCAAGAAATGGAGGAGAGATTATATCACTCAGCGTGCCTGTAGACTCCACAGAATGAAAGGAGGCTGCTGCTGGGGTTAGGGAAATCTAGTCTGCTCGCTTAGCCTGCTACTGCAAAGCCCTGCGGATTAACACTTTGGAAAATGTATATATGAGATATCAGCAAACATGAATTCTGCAGTACACCAAAATATTTATCCCATTCTGCAACTTAATGTTAATGTAACTTAGACACAACTTCAATCCACAGGACAAAGAAAATAAGGTAAATCACTATGAGCACCATCATTTGTAATAGAGCCACTGTGAATCCCATAAGTATACGTAAACACAAGTAGCCAAAACAATGTCTAATTATGATTTTTTTTTTTTTTAGCAGGGGTAAGTCACCCTACAACCTCTTGTAGCCTCCTTACTCATATATACTTAACTGAATAGGCACTCAACTGAAAGCAAACGGCAAAGATCATAAAAGAGTGAAAAAAAACAGCTCATACAACTGGTCCTGAGGTAGAGGTGACAAATGGAAAACAGTCTAGGCCTTGTACATTTCATGAGCTGGAAACAGACAGATTGGTACATTCATCAAACTGCAGATATCCAATTTGTTCTCACATGTCATTTAGTATTTGTCCTAAGGGTGTCCCAACGTTGCACCACTCCATCCCCAAACTTCTGGGCTTTAAAAGGAAATATGTGGTTTATACCTTTAAAATATAATTAATCTTTCTTGTCTTGAGTGAAAGACCTACCTCTTTTTTAATCTGTTGTTAATCTGTTATTTTGTATTTTTTGTTTTGTTGTATCCGTCCTGTCTACATGTGGAGCTTTTCTCCCTGGGCCTCTACTGAAAATGGAAATATATCCAGTTAGACTAGCCCGGTTAACAAATGTAAAATAAAATAAATAAATAAATAAATGTTAAACAAGGCAACTCTTCTGTTTGTTTTGGGAGTTTTCACCCACCAGCCTAATGTCTTTGGACCAAATAAAAATCTTCTTTCAGTATGCCCAGGAACATGGCATTTCATCACACTATTTCAAAAGAAGGAAATTAAATATATAACCCGTCATATACAAATCTTATTTTATAGCCCTTCATCCTCTTCACTTAACATGATAATACTCATAAATGTCACAATGGCTATATCCTGATGTCGCACGGTATGACAACTGTCACTTGAAAACATCATTCAGAAAACAATGCTAGTTTACCTTTGAAAATAACTAGAAAGAATATGTAAAATTTTCTTTAGTCATCTACCTCAGACTACTCAGACGAAAAGTGTTTTAATTAACATTTCTATACACTATTGTCATATTTTCAAACAAAAATCAAGAAACTTAATTGCAGCTTAGAAATATCAAAGGTACTCAATGTTTGTGCAAATATATTTGAGAGCTTGACTTCCTGGTTGTTAAGAGACCACACTCAACAGCAATGCACAAAAGAAAAAAAAATGCTAATCAGGAAAACCCACACAAGAACCACTTGTACAAATCCTTTGTGTGGTCTTGGTGAGAGTAAGCACTGGATACTCAATATGCTGCCTTTATAAACAGACAAAGCCTTAATCATCTTTTTTATAAAGAGAAACTGACTAAACACTAACTTTATAAATTGTGAGGTCACATGATACAAAACCCGAAACTTTGTTCTTAAACTTCAATTAAGTTTATTCCTCTTTATTGTAACCATATAATTTGTTCTCTTGGTTACTAAATGTAATGTCTTTGTATATCAGTATTGATATGCTGAATGTTTTATTCTGCACAAGCTAATTAAGTCCTCTATGCAGTTATAGGTCCTGACGCCATGGAAGCATAAAGTGGGACCTTGCTATATTAATATCTGAACATTATTTTTATGGTGTGCTAATTAATTAAGTCACTTAGTTCAGTTTACTAAATGCTCTGGCATCTTTGTGTTGCTAGGCATCATATGTTCTAATATATTTCAGTGTAACAGCTGTTACTTTAACAGGATTGCAGGCAATATGGTGGTGGCGATTATGGCGAATCTGAACATGGTGTCTTGGCGCTAATGTTATAGTTCAATAATAAGGGTACGGTCACATTTTCACTGCATCATGAAGTGATGTGAATTCATAAATGCTACGAGTTTTGTGAAGGGAAACTGATCAATTTTCTGATTTTGCTGGACAATTAAATCAGAAGTCTTTACCTTCAGCTTTATTTAAGTGTTTAGTAATCTTATTCTAATTTTTGATGACTACTGATAGGAGTGTTTGTCTTATGATACTGGTTCTTTTATTATGTTTGTCCTTGTAGCCCACAGGAACGAGTTATTGCAGCTTCTCAGACTGAAGCACTGGTTCTAATTGTCTAACGTAACAGTAATCAAGTTACTGGATATGAAACGTGGGCTTCAGTGATTCATCACGTTAACATAACCCAGCCCTTTAAATTTCACAATTTCTGATGACATAAGAATTTAGCTTGCAATATGAATGCCTCTAGTACTCCCAGGTTTATTCAGACAGACCCTCACTCATGGCCAATACCATCTACAACAGTAGGATGAGTGTCTGTCATTCCACTCAGCTAAAGACTAACAAACCGGGGAGATACCTTTTATAAGAGCAAACTGCTATACTGGAATGGTGGTGACACCAGACTTTCAGTAGTATATCCAGATGCAAATTTCTTCAAGAATGAACCTGAAATGCTGTGCCTATAGTTATGGGCTATACTAAATACAACTGAACCTTCTGTGCATCTCCCTACGAGTGGGGAATCACTGATGACCATGGCAGACTTCTCAACATCTAAGCACAAGAAATGTATACAAAGTCAGAAATATTGGGGGACAAAAGCCCAGAGCAGGGATAGATTTTACATATTGCTCCTGTACACTGGAAACATTGCTAGAATAGTACAGAATGCATTTCATGAAGGATATGAAGTCTGAAATTCAAATGTCTATCATTATTTAAGGTCTTTAGTTCTCAAAAGTTTGCCCCAAAATACAAATTTTATGAAAAACAGACCAAAAATATGAGGCAAAACTCTAGATGTTTTGCAAAAATTTAAACAGTTGAGAGGCATGGAACAATGTTGCATATCATCAACATCCCAGTATCAATTAATAACCACATTGCAAAACAAAGCTGAAAGTCTTAACTAAGAAAGATAACAGAAAAATTCTGTTGAAAGCATTCAGACTTAAGGAAATGGGGACGGGGTGGTGAAGATGGAGATATCATGACTGTGAGCACATGGAGGGACTGCCTGTTATGTTAAAAATTTCAGATAACTGTACTAAAATATTTAGTCACTCTTGTCATCACAGTCTACATCATTCTGTAGGAAACAAAGCACTGCATCTATAAATCACTTGAGGCTCATCTACTCTGCTCTGGGAGGAGTACATTAATTTCTCCCCTCCCTTACAATCATTGATACAATTGTGCATTATGGACAAAAAAAATCTTAACAATTGACCAATAGCAAAACCTTTCTAAGGAGTCTGGGCTAAATGTATCAACTCCAGTCAAAAAGGTTCTTGATGTTTTCCACTGAATAATTTCCAGGGAAGGAATATACAGGGTAGTTAGTGGTGGACTGCATAATCCTGAGAGTCTAAAAAGGGGGTCAGCTGGTGGGGGGGGTGGGGAAGAGAAGTTCTCATTTATCATGTCTGCCTCAGAAACAATGACCTCTGGATCCTCAAAATCCCCTTCCCAAAGGGGAATTGAGAGGGAGGTACTACCCTAAGCCTAGATTCACTAGAAGGTAGCCTGGCTTAATCCATAACATTAACTGAAATGTAAAAGACATTTAAGTGTCACATGTTGGGAAATGATACCTGATAATTTAGGTAGCACAAGTTAAAAGTGGCAGTACACGTAGTGATTTATCCACAGAGCCTGACATTGGTATTAGACTGAGCTCCCAAAGGGTGCATTCTGATAACCATGAGTATATGTCCCACAAGGCATGCATTTTAAACATCTGCACTGTCCACTGTGGTTTCATCTAGTGCAGCAGGACCTGTAGGAGCCTACTAAACATTAGCCAGTGAGCTTTACTCAGCATGGGGAGGGAGACCAGAAGGGCAGACTCCCCAGCCAAAAATTCAGCCACCAAGTCTTCAATGCAGACTCCAAATGAGTGGACAATCACAGCCACAATAAAGATATTCAAATCTGGGGGTTTGTAGCTGACACCCCATGACACATCACATGAGTAATTGCTTCAGGTGTAATGCTCATTCTCCCATCACTATTGTCAGATGTAAGCTCTGACATCAACCTCTTATTTATCAACGGAAAGCTTTTGACTCATGAGGAAAGTATGAGCCTTGTGTTTGGAATTTCTAGAAGGATTGCTCTGCCCAATGACTGACTTTCATGTCCCTTACCTTCTTCTGTTGAGTGCTGACTAAACCAGGATTGCATTCCGGATCCTTTTCCTTGCCTCTGCACTTGGTAACCTCCATACCCACCTTCTTCCATGTGGTGAAGCAGGCCGAAGACGTTTTTCTACATTTTGTCAGGGTGGCCTGACTGAAATGCTAATACTCGTGGCTATGTTTCACGTCATGCTGCTTTCCCAGGCCACAGTGAGGATCATACCATTCAACCTCTTAGTGCAAGAAATTTGGACAAAGCCCAACAAAACAGGGGGACAAATGCCCAAAAATAGGGACATATTTTAAATATTGCTCTTATAAACTTAAAAAGTTTCTAAAGTAACATAGTTTGTTTCAGAATACATTTTCTGAAGGATATGAAGTCAGAAATTCAAATGTATGTCATTATTTAGTGACTTCAATCCTCAGATCATCCCAGTGATTTGCCAGAAACCACAAAATTTATGAGGAACAAGCCAAAAAATATGAATCAAAAATCTAGACTTTCTGCAAAAATCTGTAAAGTTGAGAGGTATGGACTGAGGATAGTGCCATTCTAGGTCCTGGTTAGGGAATCTGTTAACCTCAGGAACACTTTGAAGGTTTAAACATTTTAGCCATTAAATGTAGGAAATGCACAAACTCTAGAAAATAACAAGGGTGGAAAGGGAGTAAATGTCACCCTTCTAAACTGGTGCATAAAGTGACAACATGTCCTAAGTGGAGATGCAGGCATCCCTGAGCAAATCAGCTGAAGAGCTTTCAGAAATGTACTAACCTTAAGATATCAGAAGTGGAAATCTCAAAAGTTTCCATCATAGATGGCCTTCACAATCTGATCTAAAGTTATGGACAGGTTTAATGATCTGTAGAAACACACACTCTGATCATTCTTTTTACACAACCTCATAGTGGTTTCTTAAGAGATGTATAAAAACATATAATAATGCTTTGCAAGCAACAGTTAGGCCAATGCACACTTAAAAACACATTTCAGTGATGATTACAGTCAGTCCCACAGCATCTTTTGCAAATGAGGTCCTAGGACCATTTGTACAGAGAGAGGAGTTTAGAATACTAAGATTAATTTTCTGCATGCACTATGTAACTTATGCTACAGTTTCCTGCATGATTAAATGTGGTCCCACAAACATCAAAGCATTGTATTACAGTTTGTTGATTTTACCATTCTATGAGTGCGTTTCCCATTGTTTTAATGGGATAGTGAGCAAGTTGTTTCTCTTGTAAGTGCTGTCAGCCTTTCTGGGCAGTTTGCTTTTGCCCAGAGTTATTATGCGTAAACAACAGAGTGTGTTTTGTAACCCACATGTGGGTGCAGAGGGGCTTGTTACTCAGATTAAAAAAAAAAAAAAACACTGAATTTGCGTTTTTTAAATGAGTTGGGTAAATGAACAACTGTGACTGACTAGCTAATTTATGAGGGACTTGTGAGTAATGGCTTTATTAGAGAACCATATTCTGCATCACCATTCAAATGTGAGTCTTAAACAACCCTTTACTGCAGAAGGAATTTCATCATGTTGAGCGATTAGAGTTCAGCCCCATTACCAATAGTAGCTTCTAGTCTACGGTGAGTGGCTAAAAATAATTTGTTTTTAATGCAATGCACATTATTTCACAGATGCAATGTCAGACTAATCTGAGAAATGGTGCTTCCAGATTATGTGTACTAATGGCTGATGTATAAGCGGCATTGTACAACAGCCATAAAGTCGTTTCAGATTCAGCTAGTGAAAACCTTGACAATCAAGTCACCAAGGTTAATGAGTCATTAACAACTGATAAGAAGTACTAATATGACTGGAAAATGATTTAAGCATACTGCTGTTATCCGAGTAGTAGCAAGGTTGCAAATGCACACGTTCAAGAATTAGAAAACCTCTGCCATTACGAACCTGTCAGCACGTGTGTTTGCAGCTGTCATTTATTCTTTTCTTTTCCAAAAATATTTAATAATTAAAATCAAACAAATGCAAGACTGTTCACATCACACTGTCAGTGGCACAAAGCAAGGTCTGACAGTGTGCTGCATACATGCTGTTATGCAAAACAACATGCATGTACGAGCTCGTTTCCGAAGGAAAATGATATCATCCTGAGGGAGTGCACTATACAACAGGTCAAGTAACAAACATTAGGAAAACATGTCCATCATGTTAACAGCAGCTGTGACATTTTAACAGTAGACAAAGGAAGAATTACCCATTTCAGATGTTATTGCACTTTACCGATAAAGCTGAGTTTATATTAGTCCAATGCAGTGGCAGCTGCTGAGACTTGTGTATGTTCTGTGCATGTTTTAGGCCCCTGAGCTTCTTACATCAAGAGTAACAGACTATACAGTCAAGGGACTGAGACACTGAATCCACTGCTGTTTGCACCCTTCATGGGTCTGACTACTTGTAACACGTACTGCCTAGATGCTTCTTCAGTCTTCCTGGACAAATAGCCACACGAATTAGTGTGAATTATGTGTGAAGTCCTGAGATGAGCCTCTGTTATTCCTTGATATAGTGGGGCCACACATTCTGAGACAAGAGGTCAAAAGTGTTGTTCTGTCTCTGTAGTTATTATGTCTAGTTTATAGTAGACGTGCCCAATTTGCCTACATCTTCCTGCTGCAATTCAGTGATAGTGACATTGTCCTGTATTTGAAAGGATCAAATATTCATCACTTTTGTTGCAGCAAGGATGCCAAGCAGTGTTTGGTCATACAGAAGAGTCCAAGTCACTTAATGCTTTTCTTGACCGCCATGTGTAAATGGTCTGTGAAGCTCATGGTCTCTTCAAAGGTAATGCCATACACTTGCAGCAAGGAACATATACACTAGACTAAAACAGTAAAAACTGCTTCATGAAGAATGGACTATTTATTTGTCTTAGCTGCAAATCCTTAGCCATTCAACTGGACGTTTTCTAAAATAAACCATTTGAGCTTAGTGGCATTAACTTTACATAGGAAACCACATATGTGACAAAGCTCATCCTGCCCACATTCAACCGCAGCTTGGATTTATGGATGGGTAATAGAAAATTTACCCCAGTATAGCCCCACTGTACTACTAATGGACAGAAACAGCTCCTAAATGCTTTATTCCTTGCATGGGTCTCCTCAAATAATACCAGATATTCTCAGTAAGGGTAATATATAATGATCAACCATGGGATTGGTAAGGACAATCAAACACCAAACAGGATAGGAAATTGGCTAGGTTTAAAATGGCCCCCAAGGGCAGCTAGCCATATACTTACTTATAAACCTATAAAAACTAAGATTAAAAACCAAGCACACTAAATGCATAAGAATGACTTCAAATTAGTTTTCATGTAAGTTTGTCATACCTAGTCTGCTACTTCTTATGTAACCACAAGGTGATGACATCACAGACACTTTTCAATAGCTGCTGGCTATTGGTTGACAAGATTGTTTGGGAATTTATATTACAGGATAAAGTCAGGAGTGGCATAAATCTAGAATGTTGTAATATTTACTCACTCTTCTAGAACTGTTCCACAAATGGTGAAACAACTGCTCAGAAAAAGAAGTTTTGGCATAGATCCTCCTCAAGGTACTCCTGTATAATTTGTGTCAGAGATACAGTATCACTCATTAGTGCTTTGAGTGAAGATAGGCAGTTAGCCACTCCCAACCTACTGATATTTAACTGTTAATATTTCTTGTCAAGATAGAGTGGATGACTGTCATAGGAGGTCTTTGAGAAATCCAACAACAGTGACATTTCACCTGCAGGGCCTCTGCCTCACTTATTTTACATACAATATGGTCTGAGATTCACTTTGTTATTAGTCTGAAAACCATTACGTGTATCTGTCAGCAGTCTTCAAGTATTAAGAAGCGTGAAAAGTTGTTAATGAAAATGTTCTCTATAACCTTGGCAAAAGGATTAAGTAAGGAGAATAGACTGAAACTGCCCTATTTGTTACCAGCTTTGACTTTAAATAGAACTGTACCTTCATTCCACAGCCTAGGTATGCAGTATTCACTAAAGGACCTGGTTTTAACTGACAGGACTGGTAACTTCTCCAGCACCTGGGCCAACAATCAAACTTGGGTCATTTTGGGCAATATTCAATGATTCACCCCTCTGTGGAACAGAGGTGACAGAAAGCAGCCATACAGAAAAACATAAATATTTTTGAGTTTTATTTATTGTAGCTTTGCTTAAATACAGATGTTTGATGCCTTCCAGCCAGCTTCTGCTCCTCACTGAGTTAATGGAGGGTCTGTTGGTGATTCCCAGGATACATTTGGGAAAATCTTGTTATCACTTTGTTTTATTACATTTGCAGATAACTGCAAGCTAGGAGCAGTCATTGAATCCCCAAATGAATTAGTCATCCTGCAGGAAAGTTTGTCTCAAATAAAGAGTTGATGTCAAAATCATGGTCTGAAACTAAATGTCATAAAATGCATTATTGTATCTTTTGGGAAGACATCTACCCCAAGGAACTACCACATTGACAACATGCCTCTAAGAGCTGACCCAGTTCTTTGGGATTTGTAAACTCTACTGTGTAATACAGAAAGACTTTCTTACAACAATGACACATAGTGGTCAAATGTTAGGCCACTGTCCACATAAGTTCCCAAATCCTGAACAGCTGGGTCAATTCTTAAGAGCGTATTGTCAATATACTATTTCTCTGGGGTAGATGACTTCCCAAAGGCTACAATAATTCATTTTTTGTTGAGAGAACATTCATGCAGGAACAATTTTTGCATGCTCAACCTTTCAGCAATAATGCTGGATGTCCTTGGTATGGGCGTTGCTATAAGAAAGCAATGTGATGTTGTAGCCCACTTCAAAGTCCTAATGGCGTCTCTGCAGAAGGGGTAAAATAACGTTCCATGTTGTTGACTTATGTAATATACCACTGCCATATTGTCAGAGTATGTATGTTGCACCTGGGGGTGCAAGTCCTGAAATGCCTGCAATGCTAGGGAAAACACACCCATCTCCAGAATGTACATGTGTGATGTGGCTTCTTTTGCTATTCACATATCATAGATCATCATATGTAAAATGCCGTCCCATCCCAGCATGGACAAGTCCATCATTACCTTGGCACTGATGATTGGCTAAAAAAGGGTGTTTTTGCTGACTGATTCTGTAGGTCTGCCCACCACAGCAGTTTCTTGATGCAAGTCCTTAAAAGCTTGATTGTTTGGTCACAGGCTGTGTTGCTTGATCCCACTGAATCCTGAGTGTCACAGTAAAATCCTTATGTTGAGATTGGCATATGTAACCATCTGGATGGATGCAGCCATCAGATCCAACACCATGAGTATTGCAGCTGCCATAAATTCTGGGTTTTCTGAAAGACTTTTAACTTCTTGAACTATAATGATACAAATCCCATCCATGGTAATTTTGCTCTCTGGTTGACTGTATCCAACTGGCAGATAATATAAGTCATGGACTGTGATGAATTAATGTAGGATTTTGCCACACTGATCATGATTTATAAAGAGAGGCCCAGCTGGAGCAAATACTGTCTTTCTGTGAAAAGCTTTTCCACAGAGGGTGCTACTACGGGGTCTATGTTATAACAACGAATGCTCAAAAGAGTGAACAATGACATATCGACCACAAAAGAATGAAAAGAAAAAAGAGCAAACAGTTAGAACAGAGAATTTTTTCCCAGGGGAAAAAATTCACTGCCCCCCCAAAAAATAAAAAAGCACATACTAAACACTATTTTAAGTGGGGGGCTTTGCCCCCACACACCCCTACTTAAATATACTAACTCTGAGATTGCACTACAGTGCCGAAAATGGCAAACTGATGGAAGCGACCAAGTGACTTCTTTCCCAGGGAAAGAATTTGCTTAAAAGCCGCTTCGTCATTTTGCGTTTTCATCATTTACAGTTCGACGAAGATGCATTTGACATAATGCATCTTCATTCTTCTGACAGGGACCCCTGCTATGAGACAGATATCTAGGTAGAGGAAAATCCATGTGCCCATTAGTAGACTGAGCGTTGTAACTGGAGACACACATTTGGCTATGCTGTGTCCAAAAGGCAGCTCAGATTTGGTAATGACTGGCTACCACCTGAAAACACAGGAATCACCTTAATGAACTCACTGTTTTGATGCACAGGTATACATCTTGGGCATCCAAAGAACAGCATCCAGTCTCCTGTCTGCAAAAAAGGTAGGATGGGTTGTAGTGACCATCCAAGGTCTTATGCCTTTTTGGGCACTAAGAAGAATTGCAAGTAAGTTCTGCTCTCGCTCTGGTCTGATGGGACCTCTTGGATGGTTCTTTTATAAAGAACAATGCTTCCTTCCCTGAAAGACACTCTTCTCAGTTGGGGAGGAACTGCTGGAGATGCAAGGACATGTGACTGGGAATTATCAAAAATGGAATGGAGTAGCCTCTGAATATAATTTCCTTTATCCACTTGCCCTGTGTGATGGCCAACCATGTGGGTAGATACAGAGAAAGCCAACTCCTGACTGCTTCAGAGTGCGATAGTGAAACAACCCTTCAGGATTCGTACTGATAGGATCCTCTGGAAACCTGCTGGTGTGGGTCACCTCTGGCTCTAGGGTGGCAGTTAGACAGGAAATCTCCTCTATCATGGGACCCTTGTTGCCTGTTCTGAGGATGCTGGGATATACAAAATCATTAATTCTTTGGTACATTTTGATTCATTTGGAAGGTCCTTTGTAAGGGCCACAAACTTCATCCCAATAGTGGTAAGCATTTGCCATCTAGCTCACACTGCAACAGTTTTTCTTTCATCTTTTTCCCAAAGAGGTTCTGTCAAAGGGAGCATTGACAAATACCCCCTTGAAGTGATCCAGAAAATCAAAGTGGTACAGCCAGTCCTGAATTTACATTGCAATGCTTGAACTTACCACTCTACCTGTCCCATCAGTTTAATTATGATCAAACACATGGTCAGAGAAGAGGTCTCCAACTGTGATCTCAGATCAACTGTGGGCAATTGTTTCAAGGTATGTGATGTTTTCTCAGCCAAATCCCTCTGAAACCTGATCATATTCATCATATAATTCAAGTTTGTGATCAAGGAAAGTACCAGATGCAAACATGTGCTTTCCAAGTCTATCTATCATCCAAGATTCCCTTTTAGGAGGATGGATAGCCTGGGTGTCCTCTAGAATGTCATACTTAGTGACAACAGGCATCACTATGTAATTAACAAGTGGTCCTTTCCTCCAATAATGTCTATCTTTGAGGGTCTTCAGCAGTCTATCCATACAGGCTCAGCCACATTTGTTTCTTTCAACACTTTGGAGCACACCACGTCTACAAGGAGGAGTAGCCAGGCCACTTGGAAAGAGGAGGAAGAGAACATACAGACCTCCTGTAAAATCACTTCTTTTGGAGAGATGAGGTCTATGGCAAGGAACCCCTCTGCTTCATTTTTTCCAGGACCTCACCAAATGTGTTGTCTTCAGGTGGGGATTTGGGGAACATTCCTCTTTATTGAGATCTGTGCATGGGGCATGATACTCAAAAGGGGAGTCCAGGTGCTTCTTATAAGACTGCCTCTTCTTTGGTAGGCTCAGAGGGGTGTTGTCTAAACACTTCTGGGAATAATGTACCCTGACCTTATCAATCTCATTTATGAGATTCTCTGACCTGTAGGAACAATGATGATGTACTGTCAAAGACTTCAGCATCAAGGGTATCTCAGGGTGGAATTAGTGGGACCTGTACCTGCCCATACAAAGAAACATTTTCAGATGTCCCCTGCACTAATATATCAACTAGGTATTTGAGCCAAAGACTACCAGTATTGACTGTATTGACATTGATATTACAGAAGGGACACTGGTGTTGGCACAGACATCTCCTGAGCCAAAGTCACCCTAGAAGAATTCATTATCAAAAAGCTGAATGCACTGTGCCAATGCTGACAAAGGTCTTGATAGTCTAGCACATGGAGTCAACACCTGGTACTCTGCAATGGGCCCCGCAATCCTAGTGATCTCTGGTGCTCACAAAGCTAATGCTGAGGTATCCACAGACACAAGGGTATTGTCATCAAAGAAAAACTATTTGTTAGCATCAATAGATCCGGTGCAGTCTTTGATACTGATACCACTACTACTGGAGTTGAAACAGAGCCTGGAGGAGGAACAGCAGCAAAATTTGTAAGGGTTCCTTCTCTAACTACCCTCAGTACGATGGGGGCCGAGATGACACTAAACTGCAGCTCACCCTTTACAAAAGCTGACTTTATTTGTTCCCAGTATAAAAGGTCTGGACTGCAAAGGGACCTGTATGACTGCTGGGATGAAGTCAACACAGGTGACAAAGTTAAAAACCTAGAAAGTTTATGCTTCAAGGAGACACTCGCAGCTCTTCTCCTTGAAACTGAGTCAGTCATGCTTGAAGATTCCAGCTTAGGAAGAGAAGGAGATCTGGCAGGAGTCATTACTGAAGACGATCCAGAACAGGTAGGACAAATAGCACCTTGGTCTGAGACATTTTTTTAAAATGGAGATGACCAGGTCTTCAACCCTTCTTTTTTTCCTTCTTTTTCTCTAGTCAAACTACTTTACAAGAGGACTTCTCTTTGTCTGTGAATCTCTCCTTTTCCTTCTTCATGATTTTGGACTGTAAAAGAGCTTTAAGGGCCAGTTTATTTCTTCTATCTAGCACAGTCTTTTTGCAAATAGCACAGTCAACATCTAAAACAGTTGGCATAATGATTAAGAAATTTGCCTTACAGACACAAGCTGCAGGGTTTGATTCTCACGGGTTAATTGGATAGGCTTAAAATGACTCACAAGGGCAGTTAGCTTAGTACTAATCTATGAACCTAAATGTTACACCTCAACATGCACTACGTACTTGGGGAAGAATTTTATATCAATAGTCCTTGCATTTTTTTTAACCAGGAGGCCTTGGCCTCTTTATCCATACCTATTATTGATAATAAAAGCACAATCAACAAATTTTCTTGGTTCTGTCAATAGGCCAAACACCAATCAGTCCCCAGACAAATAAAAATTCAGCCAAGTGTTTTAAAACACACTCAAACAACAATTAGTATTTCTACAAAATACCCCAAAAAAGTGAGATATAAGAAGGTAGGAAAGCCAAAGATCTTTTTTTCTTCTCTCTCTCTCTCTCTTTCTCTCTCTCTTTCTTTTTTATTTACAGATAATGGATGAGAAGGGAAATAAGTGAGGAAATCTTGGATTGAAAACAGAAATCTGCTAAGACTGACAGAAGACTAACAGCACAAGTAAATAAAAGAGCTATTTAGTAAAAAAGTAAGCAGTTAACTACACATACTTGATGAAGAGCAAAGTCTAAGCAACCCTATCAGCACAAGCTTGCTGAAGACATTCCAGCTACAATGGCAGCAATAAGATGTGGAGTCTTTTTCTTGGGAGGAGGGGACAAGGAAGGAGCAACAGGTTGCAAGAACAGTTGTTGCAAAAAAAAGGGGGGGGGGACCAATGTGAGCAGCCCAACTGCTTCCAGTGTCTGGACAGGACCATATTCATTTATAATTTATAGTGCATTTTTTTTTTCTTTGGACAGAATGTAAAATTTGTTTTCTGGTAGTAAGTAGGTAGGATTGGCCTGACACAGTATGACAGTGTCTCCTGCACCCTTATGTTTTCTGTCTGGTTGCAGGGTATTATAACTGATATATGCCTTCTAAATGTAGGATAATAAGTTTTAGCCATGTCTCAGAAACTGCTAAAATATCAGGCTCATACAGATTAACCAGCTTTTATTCCTAAAACTTCTGTTATTCACATCCGAAAGTTTTATACCAGACTCTTTTTGTTGGATCAAAAGAAATATTCTGGATTGGAGCTGGACTTGGTGAATGTCTCAAGAAAGTAGTATGACAGCCAGCTCTATGGCACAGAGGACAAAAGCCATGACTACGGTGCAGGTGACCCAAATGTGAATAGCAACTCGGGTGTCTGTAGCAGCTGGAGTGAGGATGGGAATGAGTGACCGTTGCTGGCTCGTCCATCCTGGGAGAGAGAGAGAGAGAGAGGTCAAGTGGGTCTGGCCCACCACATAAGTGATACCTAGTGTTCGTGTGTGTGTGTGTGTGGGGGGGGGGGGTAAAAAAAGTAAAATGACTGATGTTAGGGCAATGTGTGTGCAAATAAAGTTGTTTTCTTTCATATTTAAATTTAATACAGTAACAGTTAACCTTAAGGATAACATATTTATAAAAATATTATATTGCAGTGACAATTAATCTTAAGGTTGATATATTAAAAAAAAACAAAGTTACGCCTTTGCTGTTATCAACTGGATATGAGTATGCCAGTATTAGTATAACTGCATATTTTAGACAAGTTTTGCTCTTATGTTATTTATGCATTATTTCTTAGATTATTGAAAGTGTCTCTGATCAAGACATTATTATCTGTATTGCATAAAATAAAACTTATGCAAGCACAGAAGGGGTTAATATTACTGTTCAGAGCTTAGGTTTGCAAGGCTTTGTGTTATTGGCTTATTATCTCTTGCTTTCGCTTAGACACCAGAAGTAATCAGGATGGCTATAAAAGTCAACCTACTGCAGGAAGGGAGAATGATTTGAAGTCAGTGAGAGGGCTAAACTGCCCTGGCATCCATTCCTGGACACAATTCATCTTAAATTTAGGGTGAGAGGGTGGCTTGGTTTGGGAATAAGGAATGAGCTGTCCAGATATCTGCATCTTTGTAGAGATGCCTAAACATGTTTATAAGTCTCCCAGTATGACATAAAGAGAATGTGGGATATTTGGACAGCTGGCCAGGGATATTCAGGGGGCTGTATGCTGCTCGACCTGGAAGAAAAGTTTTTAAAGTTGTTCTGTTAGCTATAAGTTACTGTTATCCAGGCTCATTATACATGGGATAGGCAAAAGAGAATATGGACTGAATGATGCTGACCAGACCCAATAGGGTCCCAGGTATGGGTGACAGGTGAGCTGTGCAGCAAGCCATTGTGACCTTCTGGAGAGTCATATCCTTCCCTCTAGTAACCGTCAGAGTTACTGCATCCTGAAACTCTCCTCTAATGAAAGAAAACAGACATATATCATAGCTAACCACTAATGTACATGAACTACAATTTTAGTACTGGATATATAAGACTGCATTCATTTTGTGCATTTCTGTATTATCTGCCTTTATTTACCTCAGTAGTTTGTGGAAATAATAGTTTAGTTGCTATGGATACTGCAGAAACATGGTAAGAATGCAACACTTCTAACAATATGTCTCACAGACCCACAGTATAATCAGAAATAGTTATCAACAGTTTGTAGTAATGGTTTGCTGATCACTTAGGAAATACATGTAGTATATTGGACAATAGCCAATGTATAGGGCTATGTGGTAAAAGAAAACAGTGCAAATTTAACATCTGAGCAACACAGGGAAAGTAAGAAATGCTTGGGGTGTCTATAACAGCTAGCTGTCAGAGATATTTGCTCATGAAAAGGCAGCTGCTCTCTCTTTGGGCAGCAATGCTAACTATGGTGGTGTTATATTACAATCCTACTTCAGTATTAGACAGAAGTTAATTAATACTTACGCCTGCATGAATTCAATAAGGTCTCTTACAAATTGTCACTGTATGCTTGCTTATCTTTGCTCAAAACACTAAGCAACTAATTTGATAGTAGTATTAATTAATAAAAGGGTAGCAGAGTGGCATAGTAATTGTTACCTTATAACAAGTGGTTCTCCAGTTTTCTTACTGGACTGGATGTCTTATATGTGGAGTCTATATGCCCCCCATGTACACAAGTGGGTGCTCTGGGTATATTGGTTTCCTACCACATTCCAAAGACATCCAGTACATTGACTGACCACTCTAAATTCATAGGCTCCTAGATTACTAGGCAATCAGTCTACAGAGCATTACAAGCCTAGCCAATAAACCATATTCAAATCTTCCTGGCCTGCCTGACTGAGAGGGAAAACAAGACAGGCTGGGAGAAAATGTGAGACTGTCCATCCAACACCTAGGTTTAAACTGAAGGTGAAAAATGTGCTACGCTGTTTGAAAAGTATTTGCTTGTTCCAAAAGAGGGTATCTGTTGGGATATACCCCTATCATGCCAATGTGTCTTATTTATTTTTGATGAATATGTAGTTTATTTAACTCAACATTTGAGGAATGATTTTTTTTCTACAAAGGAGCAGGAAGGAGGACTATTAGAGTGGATCTTTCATGGTTTAAAATGCTAAATGCATATTCCCATGGAGGAGTCTATAACAGACTAAGTGCAGACCGAGAAAGAGAGACAGGGAGAGATGCCAGTCTGTCTGGATAACAGAGTAATGAGGTCACTGATCTTTTAGTCAGGAGTCTCCGGGGCCTCTCAAACTGTCTACAGAAATCTGGGGTGCACAAAGACAAGAAAGGTCTGCTTATCTACTTGCATTCACTACCTGTCTGGTAAATAATGAAGAAAGAAATAATCAAATACCTGTCTGGTAAATAATGGAAAGGTAGACCTAGTAAGGTACACGCGACAGTAATGTGACGTTGTATGTTCACCATCATGGATTGCAGTGTAACATGGCTATATGAGATATGGCTTCACAGTGTATTATGTCTGCATCCCTTTCACAACAAGGCATGTGTGTCTGTGTGTATGTGCTTATGGGTGTAGCCATGTCTACTACACATATTTAATTTGCAACATTATTGTATATGCTTTCCACCGTGACAGTCTTGACCTCAAGATGTCATCATGTTGGCATCATAACTGTGTTCTGTTAACTAACACACAGTTATGCACTCTGATAATAGTGCCACCTACAGAATTTTAGCCTCTTGGATAGTAATATGTCACTGTTGTCATGGGTTTCTTGCTGTACGTGTATATTATGGCTCTGGCTGTGTTTGAAAACATGTTCTGGTTGTTTCAACTCTCTTACCCTCTTATAAACATTTAAATAAAATAAGATAAAAGATTAACTTGGATTTCTTCAATGGTATACGGAGTAGCCTCCCAAACTGTGACACCTTGATGATTTGGTCTGTAATGGGCAGTGCTCACATAGGAATGGAACCATTTCAAGTGTCAGTAGTCCTGCTTGCATCCCTGTTTTGGTAGGAGGCTATTGTAGAGGGGGTTGTTATTTTTATGGCTACACACTTCCATCCAAGTTCTTTTTATCCTCTCTTTGTAAACTGTCACTTGCTGTTCTCTAAATAAAGTTGCACCTATGTGTCAGCATGGCTTCTTTCTGCAATGTGTCAAAGTGGCTTCTTTCTGCAGTGTGTTAGCATGACTTCTTTCTGCAGTGTGTTAGCGTGGCTTCTTTCTGCAGTGCAGTCAGGCTCTCATACTGCAACCCCACTGCTACTGCTCTATACTGACTGATGCAGACATTAATACTGCAAAACTTCATATCTCATGCTTCTTGCTAGCCTCACTCATTCTACTTAAATCCTGCTCATTCTGATACTCCTTTCTTATCCTTCATTTGTGTATCCTGTTCATCATATACTCCATGTCTGCATCTTTTAACCCACAGACTGTGCCCCTCCATGTTTGTAGTTTTGCCCTTACTTTCACGTGAATAAAATTCTAAGCATACATTAAAGTGGTTTCCTTCTGCACTGCAAATGGTCACCCTGAATAAAAACATAACACTGCTGGTTTATACTGGCTACTCTTTTCATAGACATAGAAGCACTTCAAATGCTTTTAATCTTGCTGATTTTTGGCCTCGTATTTTTGGGTCTGTGTCTTGATGGCCACACAATGCATACTTTTACTCAGCATCTACCTTGTTGTATACAGAGTTCTATTTATCAGGATATGTCACTTGGAATTTATACAGTAATCTGTCTTTCCTCAGAACCTGGGACAGTCACAGTGGTGACAGATTACACATGCTGTAACTTCCCACATCTGACTAGGAGCAAGATGGAATGTGTAGCATACGTGGCATCTGGTCATTACATCTTCTTGATATGTGATAATTGTATGCTCTGAGAGCTGTATTACACTGCTTGGAGATATGCATCATACAATACCGTGGTGGACAATGAAGATACTACACAGCCATTTGTATTATGTGCATATCCCTTGTAGTCTACGTAATTATCATTTAGATGTGCACTGTTATGGGCACTGGCCTGACTGTGTCATTTACATTGTGTTATTAAACCCTTGGGATGCCTCCAGGTGATTCTCTAGAACCATCCTAGTAATGTTTCTAGGCATATTTTATTGCCTGTTTATATTTACACAATAATTCCAAAACCATGCTATGTGCAAGATATTGAAATATTTTGCCTTAAAGCTTATATGCTGGGTAGAACATCTATATTGATACATAATTTCCATTTAGAGTTACTAATTAGATATTAACTGTTGTTAGTATACTATTTGTTTACATTGTCATAACTTTCACATTTTTCTAAATATTCCAACAACCAAAAATGCAGCAGAACTGCTCACCTGTGATATGAAAGCTCACAGATGGATGTACAAAGTGCTCTGACAGTATGTGTGTTGTCTGAGTGGTTACTGAGATGCTGTATGTTGCTTACAAAACATTTCAATAATTAATATGTTGTATTATTTGACTTATAAAATTCAGTTAAAGACCCAGAATCTAATAAATGTGCCCACTGTATATATTATTTTGTGTTGAACAGTTTGCCATTTACAGTTCTTTAGCAAAATGTATGGTTCTAGAGATATAAGCATTCATATTTTGAGTTTGTCAAAAGGCTAAGAGGTACATTGGTGGGAAATAATTTAAGTACTTCCACTCCAGAAGATGGCTGTACTGTGATCTTCAGGAAATGCTGAAAGTAATTGTACAGTATTCTGCTATCATGACTCAGAAGAGTTTTGGTGCATACAGTTCCTCCTGTTGTAAAACTATCTGTATCTGTGGCATTCACCTGCCTTACAGCCATAGAAATCACACTATTTGGATCTGCAAATTGCAAAGTCATGTTGCCTTCTCCTCCATATCCTGGCATATACTACTCTACCTATATAAATTCATCTACAGTGCAAGCTACATATAATCCCTGCTTGAGTATTCTTCATGCTATCATAATAATGATATTGATGGCTACTGTGCATCCTTGGCAGATGATTTCCATCTGCATGTGTACTACAGTGGAGATGTGACTGCTGTCCAGGTTACCTCAAAACCTGGATGTAACAGTCTGCAATATGGATACCTGTGACTGTATTTTCAGCATTGGATAGTCTTGCACTTGTACTAGCTACCCCACCCAGGTCTGGATACATACTCATTCCAATAGTCACATGACTGGCCATGAAAAAATGCTGTAGATAACACATCATCATGGTATCATGGCTGACTTTTACATACTGTCTCTAAAAACGTGAGAACCCTCGTATAAGAAGGCAGACCATTTGTCCAGTGAGATTTCTGCTGTATTTGTCTATCTGAACTCCTTTAGACAGCAGACAAGTGGTGTAGCTTGCCTGCCTCACGCTTTAAAGTGTTTTTTTTTTTTATCCTGGAAGTGCTGAGAAAGCTGCATGTTTTTTCAGATAGCATTGCTAAGAAAAGGCAGTCCTTCCTCAACTGTGCAACCATGACGCACTGCAATCATACTTGTAAACTATTCAAATTTTCACAGATTGTCCAGATTTTTAGATCATATTTTTTTGATTTGTCTCTCATAAAATGATTTAGTTTATTGGCAAATTAAACAGAACTGAAGTCCTTAAGTAATGACATAGAGTTTCAGACTTCATGTTGTTCGGAAGATGCATGCTAACATAAAATCTATTATTTTAGCAACTTTCTAAGTTTATAAGCAAAATATTTAAAATTTGTCCCTGATTTTGGGTTGAGAGGTATGATTGCAATGAGTGTAGTGATGATAACTTTCATTTTTTTTTCTGGGATAATTTTGTCTGTTTTAAGGTATTCAGATGCCTAAACCTAAACATCTTACATATGGGGTGTAAAAGATAAATTGAAAGTTATATGCAGAGAAGAGAAGAGCAAATAAAACAGTAAACATAAATCTGCATATAGATGTATGTTCACTACAATGAGGTTTTGTATGTGGTTTCACCTTTGTGCTCTGTCTGCTGTGGACTGGATCATGGTGTAACCATGCTTGTGAAATCTAGTTCTGATTCGCTGGAATTATTCTTCAGTCTCTTTCAACTTTTTTAATAGAAGCTTTTCCTTTATAATAAAAGAGACTTTGATTTCTTCCATTCTTAAGAAGTTTACTTTTAATCTGAACCGTGTAGAGAATTATTGCCCTGTGTCTCATCTTCCTACACAGATATGTTTACTGAAAAGTGGTACATGAGCAGATGCATTTTATTTAGCAGCTTATAATCTCTCTACCACATGTCACTCTGGTTTGACATGAAACACTGAGACAATCTTATTCTGATCATTAGTGACTTCCCTAACGTTCATGATTAAAAGTCACATTCTATACTCCTTGATAGCTCAATTACTTTTGACACTTTAGCCTACAACATTACGATTAAGCACTTGAAATCATATTGTGGTTTCACTGGCAACATGCTTGTCTGGTTTGTCTCTTCCCTCTTAGGCTGGCCACAATAAAACATTTCAGGGGTTTAATCTTCAGGCAGTCACCTTCTGTGGTGTGCCATGAAGCTTGATCTTGTTGCTGGTGTTTATGGCATTATAGTGGGTCCTTAGGGAGGCCATTTCATGGAGCGGAATTTCTGTCATATGGTCATGCTATTTCATTTGACCTCTTCTTCAGTCAGGAGTCTGCACTAGACTTCACTGTTACTGAAGACAACATGAAGTTGGTCCATCAGTGGGTGACTGAGAGCTGGCCGATGCTCAATCAGCTGAGATTAATGTAACGGTGGTGCAAGCTATTATTCATCCATCTGGTCTTCCTCTCTTCCCCCTTATTAGATAGGGTCTATATCAGAACATCGAAGTATTAAAACTTTGAATGTTCTGATATTGAACACTATTCAGTGAACGCTAAGAATAGCGAAGCTGCAGAATAGCAAATTCTTTCCTCAGGAAAGAATTTGGTTGGCCGTTTCTGTGGCTTCACTATTCTTAGCGCTGTGGTGGAAAGCTACAGGTTTGGTTCAGGTAAGTGTGTGATTGTTTGTACGTTAGGGCTAGGGGCGGGTTAAGCGAGTTAGGGTTAGGGCACTGGTTAGGCGTGTGTGCGATAGTGACAGACTTTAGAGTTAGGGGCGGTTTAAGTGAGGTAGGGTTAGGGTGAGGGTTAGGTGATTGTGCGATAGTGACGGACCTTAGGGTTAGGGTTTGGGTTAAGGTAAGTGGGTAGATAGTAGTGTATGTTTAGTTTAGTGTAGTGTTAAATGTAGGAATTTAAGTGTATATGTGTGGTTGCTGTTTGTTTGATGTGCTTGTGTTGTGTGTATGTATTTCAGAGCAGTGAATTTTTTCCATGGGAAAAAATTTGCTGTTCTGAATGTTCGATATTTTCATGTTTAGATGTTTTGGGGCTGATGAAATAGCGTCCGCTATTTTCATCTTTTGATAACATGATATAAACGCATTAGATATATGGAGAAACAGAGTAGAATTTGTTCGACAGGTCTACGACCTGAGCATGATTATTGATGACAGACGTAAAATAAAAATCCAGTTTTTGTGAGAAACATTATATTTTCATCTAAAGAATATTGCTCAGATCCTGAACCTCAATCTGTCACTGGACTTTGGAAGAGTGACTGAGGCACTGTCTTTTACCTTGGTCTTTCTGATCGGGATAAGGCATAGAACTCCACCCCATGCTTACTGACCACTGTTTCCGAGCAAGGTCTTATTACTCCTCTGCTGTGAGATTTACACTAGCTGCCACTCAGTTCCAGGCCTGAGTTCAAGATCTTCTTTCTTACTTAACTTTCAGGACCTGCACTATCTAGGTGCTGCTTATTTGAAAGGACTTCTGACTCCCTGTATTTTACCTAGGTCTTGCAGGTTTGTCAGATGAGGAGCTGATGGCTGTCCTGAGGACTTGCTTGGCATATTCTAGAAGGATGTCCTTTGCTTATTTGGCCCAGTCCTTTGCAATTAGCTGCCTTGCCTGATTTCAGCATCTAACTTCAGGGGCTCATTTAGAAAGAAACTGAAATGCCGCCTGCTTAGAAGTGCCTTTTTAAATCCTACCAAGGAA